>NW_020214527.1:570615-711676 GCF_003070985.1 Temnothorax curvispinosus
GTGTTTATACGCAATTTAAGGTATCGCTCGCGCGCGCCGAGATTCGAAGCCGGTAGGCCGTGTTATTCTCGACGCATGCCGATGTCAACAACGAGCGTCGAGGGTTGCCACTGTTGCCAGTCGATCCGACATCCGACACGCGCTACGGCATAGACGCGCGTACATACGTAGAATATTATCTCCGCTCCTTCCGTTTTCCGCTACAAACCGGCCCATTGGCTATCGCGCATTTCGCGTCGCGTCTCGTCGACTCTTTTTAGCTCGGATCGATTTCGTGATTCGTTTGTTAAACCGTCTTTCGAAAAAATATATCGCATTTGAGTCTACATCGCGTGCAAATATCACGGATCGTTATTTTCGACGGGCGTGCGTTACATTTTTTCATTCGCGCTTCTGTGCCTTCCGCGATACATATATTTTTTTTACGGCCTGACATTGATATTTACTGTCGATCGCGTAATTTATTTATGAATATTGTCCCGTAACTTCGCGAACACGTAGTATTCGCGTAATGAATTGTAGATTAAACATCGATGGGCTTTTATATTCTCATTTGCGAGGTAAATCTGCTAGAATAATTTATAATTTACACGACGTGCCATTACGATATTCATTCCGCGTTATTATTTTTCCACGAGCACATTCGGGGTTTTGATCACTCACGATTGATACAGTAATAATAAACCGGACGAGTTGAAATTTCCCGCAGCTTGCTTTCGGTTCGCTATTTTGATTTGTTCGAATCGTCCGAATAAAAATAATGGTGTCCACGTTACGAAATAACATGAAAACAGATTCGTTATACATCCGCGATTTTATTTTCGTGAATCGTGATGATTGTATAAAACCGATATACCGAGCATCGTACGTTATATCCACTGACGTTACGTAAAACGTTTAATTTAATTATTTACCTGCCGTCGAACTTCACCTAATTGATTATACTCTAAAAGACAATGGTTATCCTTTTTCTTTCTGCTCGTCTGAAAAACTTTTATACCTCGGCGCGTACCGCGTAATCGGTTTACCTCGGCCCGTCAATCCGCACATCGGCCCCTCGTGTCGTCGATACCGTTCACAGAGCTCCGATCTTATTTACGGTTATTCTCCGACGCGGTCCGATTATTTTAGATACTCCCGCGGAAATGACGGCCCTGAACATCGATGAAACCGTGAAATCATTTGCCGTACGCCGTACGTTTTCATCACGCCGGTCGTTATGACGCCGGCGAACGCAATCGCGATCCACATGCGCTCCTCTCTGATCCCGACAGAGTCCTCGCCACGCCGAATCGGACACGGCGCGTTTGTACTCATTACATCCCGCGAAAACGACTCTTTACGGCCCACCGCGCCGGCCGCCGTAACGCGACTTCCGATGCGTGCCTCGCGATGCGTTGCGGGAGTGCGTTGTTTATCGGATGTTAGCGTTCGTTTTACGACCGGTCGAACGGAATAGAGTCGCCCCGCTTCCACCGTACGCCGTACGCCGTCCGTCCCGTTCCGGACGTTCCCACCCCGTCGCCGTCGTCGACGTCCTACTCGTACTCATTGCGCCGCGCGATTAAGCCCGGGAAAGAGTCCGAGGATATACCTCTAAAGTAGCAATAAACCGCGTGTGCGGGGCCATCGGTCGGTTGCGCTTTTACGAGCTCTCGTATACATTAAGCGTCCTCGTCGATGGCCATCGTCGCGCGGAAATCTCGTACCCCGCGAAGTCGCCCTACGAAGTCTCGCCGTACGTTAAATCGTCAAATAGAAGATGATTTTCGAAATGAACATGGACGGGGGGAACGACGTTTAGGAAAGGATTGTTAAGCAGTCCGATTTACGTTCATTTCTGTCAATGCGAATTAATTTTAGGGGCCTATTCTAAACGTTAACGATACCGTTACGTGCTTTGAGCAGTTTGTCTATGGTATATTATATCTGCACAAAGTACGTAATGACGTCGTTAACGTTTACAGAATAGGTCCCTTAATCTTGATCTAGCTTACTTTTCATCTTTTCTTAATTCTAAGAATTTGAAGAAGATAAAAAGTAAGTTAAAAAAATCAAGAGATTAAAGTCAATCTATATCGGCAGAAACGGATATTAATCAAGCGATATTTCGCTGTAATCAATAATCTAAACAATATTGATATATTTCCTTCGGTATATGTAGCGAATCACGCGTCGTTAAAACCTTGTGTCCGTACGACACTAGAAATCGCTCCGAGATCTCGGACGGAGGAAAAATTGGCCAATCACATTTAAACAATTCGACAATAGACCAATGCGATTGGTTAATCCTTTCTCCGTCCGAGATCTCGGGGCGATTTCTAGCATCGTGGACACGGGGCTTAAGAAAATTTTCCCGCGTTCGTCTCGCGCGGTCTCGCGACGTGATTGGATCTTGCACGATTGATCGACGCTCAGTTCACGTCGAACGTTGCCACTCGCCAGTGCGTGTCCGATTCGCGATCGCTCCGCGTTCTCGCGTCTTTTTACCCGTTCCGAGTGAATTTCGCGAACGAACAAATACCGGGAGTGACGGATCTTGCGACGGGCGTTCGCCAGGAAGTGTCGGTCGATTCGCGCGATCAACGCGTTCCTCGATATTCGCGATCGAGGTCCGTCGCCTCGCGTTTCGTCGACCGCCCACCGGCCACCGGCCGAATGGAACATTCCACTTGCATACGCGCAATATCGCGATTATCCGTTCGCCGTTGGCGAGTATCGCGAGTGCCGTGGAAAGACTTCGGTGCCTATGTGGAAACGGAGCATCGAGAGCAGGAAACGTCGAGGGACACCGGCCGTCACCGATCGATCGAGGTAATCATCTCCGGCTTGCCTGCGGTACGAACTTTCGGCATAATTGCCGGTGCCCGTGCGTCCGCCATGTTTACCGACGCCGCGTCATTAGTTGTAATATTCGATATTCGCTGGAGCCCGGAGCGTCACGTATATACCTAACAAGCCCGGGAGTGCCGAATGAATCTACGGGCGCGTTAGTGCGATTTCCTTCGAGTGCTCTGCCCCGAAAGCCATAGAATCGCGATTAAACGCGGTTTGTGATCGCGATCGATAACGTTCCCCGTCGGGAGATTTCGCTGGATTTCGCTTTCGGAGTAAGCACCTCTCGGATCGTCCGCAAGCGAATCCTCGCAATCGTTTTAGTGTATCAATCATTAGATCGCTCGTGATTTTCTGAGATTCGCGGTCGATGTTGATTACTGCCCGTGTCGGATCGATATTTGTCGAAGCGACGGGCATATCGCCTCCTGCGTTATTTTTTCGTATTTTATTTATAAACATTATTTCGCGTTATGCAATTTGCAATTTGCAATTCCGCGAGTGTTATTTACGAGTGCATCGAGAGGAAGACCGTGGAAGGACGAGGAGGATCCATCAGGAACGAGAAAGATCGAGGACAAGGAATCGCCGATGCTGACGACGAGAAAAGGGTAAGTGTATGAGATATATAAATGTATGCATGTATATATGTATTTTTCTATTTGTATACACATATTTTATTTCAAAAATAAAAAAATGCAAAAATTACTTGGAAAGTAATTTTTCGCAAATGAAAGTAAAATAAAAATTCGCAAATGAACGGTAATATCTGGTCCAGTGCCTTTTACATTTTATCACGCTAACTGTCGCATTGTTGTATTCGTATATTCACTCGTACACACGGGTATTGATTTATCCGTTTCGGTTACCGTAACATATTCAAGTACTCACGTAATCGCGTTTATTTGCGCGACACGGCTAAACGCAAAACCGCTAAACGCCATGCGTGATGTATTGATTCGTACTAATCTTTTTAGTGACACAATATGCGTGTACAACGTAATGTTTGCATCTTTAGCGCAATTACCTGCTCGTCCTAAATCGAATGCCAGAATTTTTCCTTAACTTTTTATTTCATTTATTACGGAGAGAAAGTTTAATTTTTAGAAACGTTTATTTATATAGTAAACGCAAATTTTCAATACGTAGTACAAAAGTAGCGCAATCATTAAATGCGACGCGTTATTTCTCTCTCTCTCTCTCTCTTTCTCTCTACTTTCATTGCTTCTATTTTTAATTAATTCTTTGAATTTTCCGCCAACCCAAGGTAATCTTTCTAACGGCGTGATCGAAACGCGACGCGCTTATAAGAATACAGATCGTTAAGGAATAATTAAAAACTTAATTGAAAATGGAGATTTAACGAATTTCTATGCTTGACCATTTTTTTTATTTTTCATCGATGCATTCTTTTTTGATGTTTAATATTACAATACGGATAAATTTGTGTGATCTCTAACACGTGTATTTACTTAAATTTTTTCGATACCATTCGTAGAAATTTTTTATAATGATTATTTTTGCTAATCGAATATATATAGATGTATGCTATTTTAAACAAAATTATAAGACACATCTCTTATTTATAGTATTAAGAGTGGATTATTTCACTCTTGGTTCACGTTATCACGCACATTATCATTTACATTTTGCATACGTCTCATTTAATAATGTCTATCGAATATTGAGGTTTTATTGCACCTGTTTGTCGGAAGTTTAACGACATTTGCTGACGTGTTCGCCGCATACACACATGCTCTCTTTTGTTGCACATGTCGCCAGTCAACATCCGCCAGAGATGATGATGTTGACAGGCGTCGGGTCTGAATTTAGCTTAACGCTACACTTCCTGGGTTTTGCCTCGTGACATCTTGCCTGTCAAAATACACACTTCTGGGTGAGACTCTGTGAGATTCTGTGTAAGGCAAGCGTTACCGTTCGCTTTGTCCTTTCGACGATTACCATCGCAAACCACAGTAGCACCGTCTCGCCTTTTAGGTTTTACGGCTGACACATTCGTTGTCTACCGGAAGTTTGTATTTTGACGGTTTACGAGCATCCGCACGAAGCAACGTTATATAAACGAAGCCCACGTACCGATCGTTCCATTGTTAGCTCCTTTCTCGTCGTATAAATGCAGTCTTTATCTTCTGTGCTCTTTACGCCAAAATAAACACGTAAAGTTCGACAATTATTAACTTTGTGGAGTTCTAATTAGCATCAGAGAAATACGGTGTTAAAATATTTGGAGCGAGTTGGAACATCTATTACTTTATATATTATCTGTGATATATAAAGAGAAATTGATTCCAAACTCGACGAAGCATTAAGATATAAACTCTTTTAGAATTGCACGTAGTCCTTGCGAAGATAACTGCGCGAAAACGCGCGATATCGCTTATTGAACGAGACATGGTGAAAAGAAAGATTAATAAAAGATTTATCGATGACGTTATTTTGTTCATGTCTCTCGTAACAAATTCGTAGCATTCGTAGCGTTATGACGGTGTGTATACTATTGGCATTCGGGAGTGTCGATCTTGCTACGTACGCGTTGTCTTCCCTCGAGAAATTTCGTGATCTACGCGGCGCGAGTTGTTGCTCGCCGGGAATAACGGCAGAGTAGAAAGACGAATGGCCGTGTACGCGTTGCCATTATCGCCCAGATCCTCTGCGTAAGGTCCGGGATTTTTTAAATTTCCCAGGGGATTAGGAGGTAGGTGGAATCGCGATACATCGGCTCGTAAAAACGCCCTTCCTTCCGGTATTGCTCCCGATTGAAGCATTGCTCCGGCTATTGGATATAACGCCGCGCTTGCGTGTCCGGAGCGACCGCCGCTATACCGTCCCCGGATATCACTGACTTTCAACTACGGGAGGAACGTAAAACGAGCTCTAATGCGCGCGGCAATAAAGTAGCGGGTCGGCCTGTTTTATGTTTAGCCTTACTTACGGGTATGTAAAAGCGCGTCGATATCCTCTACTCGCTCGAGAAGAGCGTGGCTCCGCTGTCGACCCACTGTCACTTTCACAAACACGCGCATGGATTTACTTGGCGTGAAACAGCGACGAGAAAGCGAAAGACAGTTCTTGACATTTTATGGAGTGCTCGAGGTGGTAGCTTCTCGCCAAGTTGGCACTTCATTTTCATAAAATATGGGATGCCAGCTATTTTCATGCTTCTTTCGATAGTTCTCGGCGATCCTTCCATAGCTCAAATTGATATGTTTTAACAATACTTCAGACATCTATTTTGAACGAATGTTTAACCTCGCTGCTATCAGTTTATTACTGTTGCATACGAGAAAGTTATTTTTGTATCACATAAAAAAGTAAACATCAGATAAGATGTCTTAGATAAAGTCCAAACTGCGAATCCTATTACATTATTTTAGACATTTAGACCGTCGTTTAATAATCGAACAAATAGAAACGAACGGAAAAGATTGTATTATTATTTGTCTCCTGACATAGATTTCGAGTGACAATGAGAATATCGATTGTGCGCAGGCAGAACGTTATTGAAGCTGGCTTTATTATTGTCACTGCGCGATTCGAACATTGAATTACATCGCAAAATTGATAATAATCCATCTAACATTTATGAATCATACGCAAATTTAAGCGTACTTCATTATTAAGGTGTTTAACGTGCTCGGAATTGGGTAATCGGATTAACAAAGATTAAAGCGGTCATTCAACGAGATAACACTGATCGTACTTATCGCATATTAGTCAAAGCATTGTTTAGAACGAGTAAAATTCTTTGAACTATGCAAATATTTCATCCGAATTGAGATCATCTTAATTCCCTAAATTAAATAATCGAATCGAAGAAACCAACTGTCAGGAATATCTGAATAACCGAATATATTCAGATATTTTCTTTTATTACGCTATTTTGCTCCGTTCTTTCCGATGCTCAACTTCGTTTCTATTCGCAACGGTGGTTCTCGCGTATTGCAAGCCACGAGACATACAGGTACATTCAAAGAGTTGATAAGAACCGTCGGGCCGGAACGTAAATACACCGGGAATGTCGGCGATAACGCAAACAACGAGACAATTTTTCCCGCGCGCTCCAACGACCAGGCCCGACCGTAATTCGTTTACGCTTAATTTCTCATTGAGCAGGACGAACGTGTTGTTTCGTCGCACCCTCTCAGGCAGCAGGGACACTCCATGTTTCGCGTTCTTCCCGCTTTGCTGCACGCGTTTAGAACGGCACACCGTGAGCCACGGTACATTTTACGGCTGGCTAGTCAGTAATGCGGTAATTAACATTTCTTTCATGCACTCTTTCGTTTTCGCCGCCGCTCTAACCAGCTGTGCTCCCTCGCGTGCGGCTGGTTGTCCGTAAACAGGTACACGCGCACGTGTATGCTCGGAAATACGTATAAAGTAGTCGTATACTCATATGCGTGCGTCGCGGCGCGGCTCAATTTTCATCCCTGTCGACCGATGGAGACCCCCCTCGGACAATTTACCTCCGCCTCTTCCGCCACGTTTAAAAAATAATTACCTACTACCTACTCTGACAGGTCGGTCCATTTCTACACGGGGGTTCCTCGTCATATAATTTTTCGCGTCTAATAACGCAGCGCATTCACAAAAACGGCCTCCGATTAACGTGTTACTTAATAGTGCCTAGTCGTATTCAGCTTCCCAGCCCTCCTACAGCTCTAATCGAATTGTATTTATTTCAATCCCTTTAAATATTGAGCACAATATGCAGCCTATTCAGACTTATAATGTATTAGGAGAATAACGCAGAGATTACACCAGAAAATCTTGAACTCTTTTTAAAAATTTGCTTCTTCAAGTTCATACCTTTCATTTGTTCCGTACTCAAAATTATAGACATGTACACCTAACTATCTCACCAAGAAAATATATTTCACTTATGTTATATACGCGATATCAAACAGAGGCTAGAAGTCATTAATCGCATCGCTTTTTAAAATCGCGGATTTTAATTTCTGCATAGCGTTTGTGCATTCGGCCGCTTTGATAAACAATTTTAAAATCCATTCGGCGCGTCGTAAAATCGATTGCCGGCGAACCGGGAATCGCACACATATACGTCGACGCACGGGATATTAAAAAATCGTTTACGCTATATACGCGGAGTTTATTTCAATATCAACGAATCGACGGGGGCTCTCTCCGTCGCTCGATATGAGACATAACGACATGGTGCGATTACAATTCGCTTCACATTACTTCAAAATACACATTACGCTTCGCTTATTGCGTCAAATATTAATTTTGTTTGGACAGTTTTAGTCCGTGACGTGATGCTGGTGATGCACTGTAACGAAATTTTATTGCGCGCATTTTGCGCCCGTTCGCATAACGTAAAATTTATATTCCTCGCTTGCCTCGTTGTGATAGCGACGATAATGCGTTCACTCAGTGATTAAGCCATTCGTCACGAAATTACAATATCGAAATATATGATATTATCGGCAGTGCTACTGTGGTACTGTGTCATACCTGATATTTTTAGCAATATACTTTCAAAAGTGTTGGAAAGGGAAAAAGTAATTAAATATCATATATTAAATGAGACAATTTATTCGTCATATTTTATGTGTTTTTAAATACCGAAAAGATTTCCGAAAAATCTATAAAAGTGTTCATCCGCATTAAACATTATTACATTTTCAAGAAAGACCGAATTTTTATTAAAGCACTGAATTTGTTGGATCGTTAAATGATTATTTATTTCAGCTATTTATTGCTTGTTATTTATAACATTATTTTACAAGATATTTGACGATTTACTTACAGAGATGTTTAATATTTAAACTTATAGATTTTTGGGGTCAATTAACTTCCAAGAATAAAAGCAGACAACAAGACTGAATTTTTTTTAAGTTATTTTAAATAAACTTTTTACTTAACGGAAATTTTTTTACTTTATATTAGAATTAAAAACTTTTAACAAGTAATGGTTTTTCTTCGAACTTTAGCTGTAGGAAAAATTGATTTTAATTTCGTTAAAGATTAACCTCTCTTATGATAAACTTTTTTGAGAATTCAAGTAAAAAACTATAAAGAGCTGTATGAATTGAATATGATAAATTGTACACATAACTTCTCTGTAATATTAAATAAAAAAATGTATTGCTTTACAAAAAGAAAATAAAGCAAACAGTTTTTAATATATTTTTAAGATGTAGGCAAAAATCCGATATTTCCTCGATATTAGACATGATAAACCGTCTGGATTAATCGATAGTAATTTACGAATTCAACCACGATATATATGTTCGCGGTTGTATTGGCGACTGCCTTCGTTTCCAATATACTTGGCCATTCTCCGCATCGCATTGTTTTTTTTCTTTTTCTATTGGCATATTTTTATTGCTCGCGCCATCCATGGGCATCGGGAATTGAGACGCGATAGAAACGAAAGCACTTTGCATTCGTTGCCGTTGCCGTTGCCGCGCTTCGTGCACATAAAAAGCGTGTTCGATCGCCAATCGAGTCTCTGGTCTGGAAAGGAGAAGTCTCGTAAAGGCACGGCAATAAAAAAAAAAGAATCGCTCGTTCGCGTCCCGAAGGTGAGACTGGAAACTGGCTGCTGATGAAAAAGGGTCCCCGATGCGTTTGCGTTTTCTTTCGCCGACCTATCTTCGAACTCGTTTTTTTTTTCCTCTTAATATAGCGAAGCCAGCGACTTACTCACTCTCATATACGTGAGTGGTCTTAGGACGATGACTGTTTTCGTCCGCAGTTTATTTCCACGTGCATGCTGTATTAAACGCACGAAGCAGCGAATTCCGGCAGATCTTGTCGCGAGTTCTCGTAACGATTATGGCCCCCCGACCGTGTACCGACCCGTGCTTTACTTACGGCACGAATTTGCTCCGCGCGTATTCGCTGCGTGCGCGGCATGCACGTATACGATACGGTACGTATTGGCCGGCTGTATGCCCACGTACGAGTCACCATGCCGTGCGAAGGGGTATCGCGTATTCTAGACGCGCGGTGTAATGCACTTTCGCGATGCGGCGGCCGTTTTCCGCGCGGCAATGCACTCGACAAACAGCGGCATCCGAGGCTTTCATGTCTGCGTCCCTGGAAACGTGCGATTGCAAAGAAATGCGAATGTCGCGTCGTATACACCACCGCCATGTTACGATCTAACTACTAGCACGATCTAACTACTTCCCCGGAAGCAATGAGAATTTGCAGGAGCGTGGAAACTCTTCCTTCGCTTAGCTTATCGAAATTGCGACTGACTAAAGTGAATTAAAAATTTTGATATTTCTTAATTCTCAAATCCAAATTTTCCATGAATTAAAAACTTTTTACGTTTAATTGTTAGAACTCTTTTTGAAACATAACAAGGATTCTCATTCTCTTTCTTTTCATAGATATCTTTGAGAAAGTGTGAAAGCTCATATAAATATTATGTGAATATACTGAATTATATTGAAATTCTGAAAATGGAGTGCTAATTTTGCTGGGGTCATTAATTCGGATAATCTATTTACTACATCGTGGTGCGGCGGCGACCCTGGCAGTTAGAAATATCTCCTGATTCGCGACGTTCTGATAGCTATGCACGAAATATCTTCCGTCGAATAACTTCGAACAACGTCGCCTCCCTTCTGCCCACGTTCTTCCCTTGACACTTCATTACCCTGAAATAATTAATTTCTATCTGGGAGTACACGAGATAACCGGCCGTTAAAGTCCGTGACATTCGTAATACGCTCAGTTAACGATATCCATATCGCACGACTAGATCCACCGCGTTTATACGTATTATAAGCTGACGTGAGATGTACAGATCCTCTCTAAATATTTAATTTACCAGCTTTACTCCCGCCAGATACTCTATTCGATGTCATTAAAAATAGATTGACATTATTCAATATTATCGTGCGCGTTTGATGGATCCAGAAAAGAAGATAACAGAGTAAGAAGTAAAGGTAAGGAGAATGAGGGAGAGAGAAAAATGAATTTATTGTATTAATTTACATAAACGAAATATTTTAATAGATGATTTAGAATAGTTTATGTAATATTATATAAAAAGAGAATAGGAAACACACAGCTTTGTTCAGTATCAACTGTTGACTATACTTTAGCATTGACAAATACGGAATCATACGGAATCTGCACGTATAACAAGCGCGAAATGGACACAGATGTTCAATGCTTTTCGCAATTTCGATTAATCTCGGATGTAATATCAGAATAAACACGGCAGCAATAATCGATGCGTAATACCAAAGTTGAACTTGGTTGTTTGCTTCTTTTGTCGCAGAGAAAATTGAAAGAAAACGCGACTCCGTAATGTCGATTAGCCGACTGTGATTTATCGATACACCGCGGCGCACGAAATTGCCGCAAGTTCAAGAAATTTAACGTACTTATTCCGTTCCGTGCGCGTGAATCGCAAGCAACAGCTATTGGATCCCTAGGTAGAAACGAATCGCTAACGACCGTCGCAGCCAATGTTGAAATATTCTGTATCGAGGTTCGATAAAAATTAGATTATAAGTCTTATACTGCTCACGGTAATCCACTCCCGACTCAACTCAGCCGTATAGCTTGCATTTTTTAATAAGACGTCTAATATTCGCGCGACCGGCGCGACGTTTAGATTTTGTTTATTCTGTTGTTGACGTCAATCGTAAAATTCATTATGATTTTACAGCTCTATCACATACATTATTCCGCGAAAACTCGTGAAATCTCACATCATTATTTATCTAATTGTCGTGTTTCTTTGCGCCTAATCTCAAGAAGAATACATAAAAATAAATTCTCATTATTTTAGTTATTAGCTTCAGATATTAATATTATATCATCCAAAAATTATCGAAACGAATTTGAAATACTAGTATGCATGTATAAAACAATTTGCGAATAACTTTCTTCATAAATAATTATTTTTCTTTCATATGTATATCTCACGCTCTTAAAAATCTATATCCTCATTTTTATCTTATGAAAAAGATTTTGCCACAAGTAACAAGTGCTACTACACTTATTATACTGAAAGATAGATACCCATCTGGCACAGATTTTTCAACGTGCTACCTTGCTACCTCCTATTCGACACATCGGCTCGGAACCAGCGCAATTACCGGTCATTGAATTCACGCGGGGACGTGTGAACGACGTGACCAAATGCGGCGCGGATCTCACGGAAAACTTAAAGCCACTTTAAATTTAGGATTGACTTTAACACGTAGCCCGAGCGCTGGTGGCATAATCTATGCGCTCAAGTCGCGTTTAAAATGGAAGCCGCTTTAAATTATATTATCCACGACGAGAGAAGCGGGTCAGCTGCCGCTGCGACGCGACAAATACCGAGCGCTACAAATACAGCCTTACGTTGCAGCTTACGAGAAAATTCACGGAGCAGCGTTAAATCGCGTTACACCGAAATCTTATTTCCGCTTAGCACGCGAACGAGCCACTTGGCGTGCCGCGCGTCCGGGCCTCGTCTCCGTCATGAAATGACTTATACAGACGAGCAAGCAGGCAAGCAGGCAAGCAAGCAAGCAGGCAGGCAAGCAGGCAGGCACGACGCCCTTTCCTCGTACCCTTCGAGGGAGAGGATCGTAATTAGCTTCGGTGTAAACTCAGGCAGGGCCGTCTCACATCCGTCAGAGTTGTCTTGGTTTGGGCGTTGCTGACGAAAACCTCGGAGCCGAGCAAGTCGGACGCGATGGAGACGACATGATGAAGAGAAGAGAGAGAGAGAGAGAGAGAGAGAGAGAGAGAGGAAATTTGTGTGATGTTGAGTTGGAGGGATAAAGACCGACAGCTACAACAGCAGCGGAAGAAAGATACATCAACATGGGATAAGAGAGAACGAGTGCGACGGAGAAGAAGCAAAGCCGCCGAAGTGCTCTCCGCATTTCGGAGCCGTAAGGGGAAAATGAAGGGGCGAGAAAGGTTTACGCAGGACGAGTAAAGTGATTGCGAAAAGGGGGTCAGAAGGAAAATAGGGTACGGTGGTTTAATAGACTGAGCCATGATGGATGACGCCGGATCGATATACTTCTTCTCACTCGCGGTCCGAGTGCCTACCTAGTAACTACCGCGCCACGTGCCCGAGTATTCATGGCATTTTGGAAGCCGCGGTAGACCGTACACGATATACAGTCCCACATACCGAACATTTTCAGCAGCGGATACACACGCGCGCCGTTCTCTCTTGCCGTTATTACGCGATTTCGTCTACACGCGGGAGACGCCACGAGCAAGAATTCGCGGTGGCGTCGTGGCCGTGAGAGCGGCTTGCGAGCCGCGAGAATCCGCAAGACGTGAACTGGAGGGCGCGCAGCAAGTACGATTCTCGCGGATAACGATCGCCGCCGTCGCCGCCGTCGCCATCGCCGTGTCGCAATGGAATTCTCTTCAAAGTAAGAAATTGTCTGCAAGACGGTCGCCTGGTGAGCCGCGATAATTCCCGCAGCTGCATTTCGAACGTCGCCCGTTTTATTCGCGTGAAGAAACGACCAAGATTTATGGGCGACGATGAACCCTAAAGTAAAAGGGGCAATCTGAAATTCACGCGGGTCAGTCGATCGATGGTCGATAGCGGCAAACCGCGCCCACGCCGGACGTCTCATGACATTGGCAGATCTATGGAGGATTCGGGAACATTCAGCCATTTCCAATACGACTTTCCGATCGGTTATTTTTGTCTTGGATTTTTACAAATATTTGAACGTACGAAAATTTGTCAAATACTCCCCAATTTTGTCCCTGTTACAGAACTTATCTTAATACGTCCGGATATTATGGAATTATGTTGTGCTTTAAATTTTAACGTTTCAATTTCTCTTGCCAATATCTTATTTACTGCGTTCTTTTAAGCCACGCCCGAAGGCAGCCGGAAGGTAAACTTGTTTATCTGCGAAGGCGTCTCAATCGAAAGGAACCGGGAATTTAATTCGCCAGACGACGGGATATAATAACCGAGGTCTGGTGCTGAAAAAATATTTGTCCCCGTCGTAACGCTGGTTGCATTCGCAGTCGCAGTTGCTCGGCGACCTGGAGAAGGAAGGGGGAAGAGAGAGAGGGGGAGGGGAAAGATGGAGAGAGTATCGTTCCTGAAGTTGCGCCGCCCTGGGACACTCTCGAAAGGGGTATGACCCGGGGCAGCGCGGCGGGCAATATAAAGTTACTCGAAATTACATCTGCATATTATTTCAATTTTGTAGATTGTTTAACCCCGGGTAACGCCGGATACGAGGAACTCCCGTGAAAGTTTTCTTAGGATAATCTCTTAGGTGGCCCCCGCCGGGCTCTCGCTCTCTCCGTCTTTCTCTCTCTCTCCGTCTTTCTTCATAGTAATTCGCCGCATCTCATTGGCTGTCGGAAGAAATTTGTTGGCCCCGCTGTCTAAAATTAATTTACTAGCTGCCGTGGCGAAATAGGCGAAACCCAACGAGCCGCGAAGCGAATAAATAAGTACCGACGTCGACTGCCGACGTCGATGCAACGACGCTGCAATTCCCGCCGCGCTCGCCGGCGCGATCCGGACGAGGGGGGGGGGGAGGAAAAAAAATGTGCAGGAAAAATGCACGTCATTCGACCGGGGAGTTTTCCGCGATAAACAGCGCTGAAAAACAAGTCGGTCGGCGTAAATCGCGAAAACTTTATATTAGGTATTTTGAATCGGCGAAAAAACCGGGCTCCACGAGTTTTCCTACCGCTGCTGCCACCCGCCGTGATAGACTCCCGGATGCATTGGCGCGTGATAAATCGATCCCATGAAACCTACCGTTCGCAAACGGAAAGAAAGTACCTCAAAGCAAAGTATTCGTCCTATGTGGTTTGGACAAATTCTAATCGGACGAAACGTTACGCCACAAAAAAGCGGGAATTTCGATTACTCATCATTTTTCTATCACATGCCCTTTCCTTTTACGCGAGTACTAGTATAAACAGAAAATAAATTCTGGTAATACCTTATTTTTATAAATCAAATTATCTGATTTTGACATTTTACCAAATTCAAACAATCCAATTTATATCGGATTATTTGGATTTAATAATCAAATAGTTATCGACAGTTTGTTATAATAGCATAATTGTACAATTATCGCGAAACGAGATAGCACATAGAATATATTATAAACGTAAGCTTTATAATAAATAACGTAATAACATAAATATTATAATATTGTAAATTCCATACGTCACTGAATGTTTAAAAACGGAAATATAATACTACCATTATCTGAATAATAATTTAGAAAAATCAGGTTTATATTTCATTAAATATGTTTCATGATGTATGATACGTATAAACTTACATATGCTATGCCCGTTCACGTTAGTTTCCCCACATTATATCCGGATATTTTATTTATCGCGCCTTATTTAACCGGTCTCGGGGGAGAAAAAAGGGCGAGAGCTCGGGTTCCTGATCTTCAATTTCAATTTGCAAGACGCACACTTATCAGAGACGCGTCGGAGTAGGTGACGTTTGACGGAATAGAGGTACTTTCGAGATTAATTCCCGCACCTCTCAGCATTTTGATCGGCGAGATACGACGGCGAAATAACTTCGAACACCTTTGCTTTTCTCCAATCACGGTAAGCCGGAGGTGGTCGGATAAGAGAGGGTGAGCCAGGCGAAGGAAAAGGGGCGAGGATACCCGGTGGAAGAGATGGGAAAAGAGCGTGGGCAGCGTGTCGTTTGTATCAATTTACCCCAGCCACCCCGACGTCCATCGACTTGCTTCGGATTTAATCTAATGCCACGTCGAGAAGGGTAATTCATTAAACAAAGATCCACGGTTCCAGTCTGGCATCGCATCACCCGCGCCGTCGAGACCAGACGTCTGCCATTACGCTCGGCGGCCAAAAGTAAATAATTAAATTCAGTCTGGTCGAATTTCGGCCAGGTTCGGTAAGGGTGCGGTTAATCCGGGATGGCGTTGCACACCGTGCCGAGGCCGAGGCCGAGGCCGAGGCTGCGCAAAATATTTACGTCCGATGTGGACGATACGAAGGGGAGGGATGATCGCGTTTGCGGTGTTCGCCGCGAACTCATAAGGATTATACTGGTACCGTGCTTTGAGGATTATTCTATTCATATGATCCGATGACTCGGGCGTGCAAATTAAGACATATCTCAATTTCGACACCCCCCTACGATTACGGTCGTAATCGCGGGGATATTACTCATAAAGGCTCGCTCGCGCGGTAACTTCCGAGATATGAAAATTTAATTTGATGTGCACGATAATCCGCGGTGCACACTGGCAAGGTTACTTAATCATTTCGGGCATATAATATGATATAAGAGCTCAACGTCGGACGAGGTGCCGAGGTGAATCACACGAATGTCGCGGCAAACGGAACATTCGATTTTAGAAGGCGAGTCGCTCTGCATCACGGAAATCGCCGGCGGGTGCTTAACGTTCGCGGGGGGGGGGGGGGGGGGCAGGGGGCACGCAGGCAGCACGATTTATTGAAGACGCCCGCTCTTTTCGATTATTTATACGCTCGTGATGCCGGTTGCGGATCATTGAGATCAATTTCATTACCTGGCAACAAATTCGAGAAAAGCCGAACGCGGCTATGCATTACCCGTGTCCGCGAGAACAAAATATTCATTCTGAGTGGCTCGTTAAATTCCGACGGCGCTTCCGCGCTACGAAAACTCAGCCAATAGATCACGCTAAACTTCCTGCACGTTCGTGCTAGCAATTCCCTCATCCCAAGCCAAGAGTCATGGATATCCACAGGAGAACGTGCACGAGTAGGGGAGACTTGGTTCCCTACGCCACCGCAAAAATGTTTTAGACTTCCAACTATACTAGCTTCTCTAGTTGCCGTATTTCATTCGATGTTCCTCGATGGCACCGCAAAAAACCTGTTATCTTTATTACTTACTATCCCTTTTTTTCCTCAAAATCTTCTTAAGCTAAGACTCTTACGAAGCTAAAATCTAGAGGTATTATGAGTATCTTATTTTTGCACAGAAATTCAGTAGGTACAAAATTAACGTGGGCTTGCATTTTTTAACGTTAAAAATTCTATTAGAGCCAATGGTGATTATCAAACCGATAAAGTTTTTGTTTTATGTGTGATACCCCTAAGATCATACTATTTAATTCATCCAAAATTAATTTAATTACAAAAAAAATTTTAATTATCAATATCTTGATATTTGTGTTAAGAAGTTGCTTTAGATTGACACGAAGTATCGTCCTATTCATAAGATTCACTCATTCTACTCATTTTCATAATATATTTCGGCGTTATGTCTCACATATTTTTGCGATTTAGGTAATCACAAATGCGCAAAGAAAGACGGTCGTTATCTTGCAATCTTAATTTCGTATTTGCTTTAATTTTAAGACCTCGGCCAGAGTCCCTCACGGACGTTACTCAAAGCTCCGGGCAATTATGATAATATCTTGATCCGATAATGGGACACGGTCTTATTCTTACGAATTGTCGCGGGCTTCTCGATGAGAAAAGCAGGCTGGGCGCGGGTGCGCGGCGCAGCGCCGATTTCACGCTCGAGAAGTCCCGGAATGGAGCTGGCAAAGAGGAATTAAGATCTCGCCGAAGGCTCTCTGACAATGCAAAGAAGCTGCCCAAAGAGCGGGAAAGGGACGAAGAGAAAGAGGCAGTGCGAAGGAAGGAAATGAAAGACGGAAAGTGAGAAAGGATGAGAAGGTGAAAAGTATGGGAGCGAGAGAGGAAAAGTGAAGTTCTCTGAGAAGGAAGAGGACGCTCGATGGATCATGTAGATCGAGGAACGCCGTAAATCGCGGGAGGAGGGATGGTAGATCAGAGGGGACATTATACTTGCTTCTGGCTCTCTGTGTAGCCGGCTCTTTGTTTATATTCTGAGAATGGAGAGTGAGAGGGACCGTTTGACATGTCGCCAGTCGCAAAGACGTCGAGGAACAAAAGGGGCACCGTCTCTGTTCCTCCTGGAACCCCATGAATCCCCCTCCCCTCCCACCGCTCCTTAAACCGACCGATTCGCGTCTATTGAAGCGACTGAATCGCGGTCGCAAGCTGCCGCACGCACGTAAGTGCCATATCATTATGCCGGATAATGAACGTTCGTGAAGTGGTGGGGGGTTAAGTAGCTTCCTACGTTGCGCGAACCGCGCGATTTACAGGGTATCCGTCCATTCGTTCATCCATTCGGCCTGTGTGAGGACGAGGAAGTGCGTGTTTCGATGAGAAGCGACGTTCGCGGTTATTGAGCACGCAAGGCGAGATCATCAAGCAGATGGACGACGGGAGCACATGTTTTGGGGTGAATGATCTATCAGAATCAAGCACCTCCGTTACGTAAATTGAATATTATCTTGTCAAGCTCTGCGCGAATATTTCACACTTTTGCACGACGTGCGCGATATATTCACTAAAAAGACTTCTCATGTACTTTTTACGTATCGCTATATGTGACAATTTAAAAGAACTAGGCTACTTGAAATTGCCTGTGGTATTTTTATAGGCTTTTACTTTATATTCTGAAAAATTAAGACTTAAATCTACGATACATTCAAAATGAAAAAGATGCAGTTTTAAGAAGATATCGATATAAGAAGATATAAAATATTAAATATCTTATAAAATATATTTTAGATAGTGACAGGACTTTTGATAACGTCAATTCTTTTTTGTATTTATTTTATTTTTTATATTATAAATTGCATTGAAATAAGTTAATATATAATAATACGTTTGCAATACACACAAATTAGATTTTTGCTTTAAGAACTATTTTGTCTTTTGCTTGATAGTTTATCTAAAAAATATTAATACATATATTAATATGTACAAGAGTAACACTTGAATAAACATATTTGTACATGACTGCATGAAGAAAAAAACAAGAATTTACGCAGTCGAATAAATTGAGAAATACCACAGACGTTATCCATTGATGAAGCTTTGTATCATGTTAACCGTGTTTGGCGACAATAATTACGTACGGTATTGAATGTAATTAGATTACTGCTGCCTCAGTCAGTTGGAGTTACCTGCGTAATAGCAACGGCAGGCGAGAGAGCGCTGGACTTTATCTAACTTCCTCTCTGCGTTCTAAATTGACTGCTAAAGATTAACCCCTTAAGTCCGCCTAACTCTATTCATGTCGTGTTAGATGAACTTCCGAAAATCAATAATGCCGCCCACCATCCTCCTTTTCTCTCACTAGTTTTGCGAGATTGAGAGCAAAGTTCGACCCTTGCGCGACCAATTTACCTGCGCAATATTTTCGTCACTTATTGTACAAAGGTCTTCGACATATTTCTTGAACAGGGAGGAAAATAGTCAAAATAGACCGTCGCTTACGTCGTTTATTAAGAATTCAACGTAGTTGTTTCCTGGATTATTCAGACGTATTGGTACTAATGATGAGAACAACGCGAGCGCTCAGATGCGAAGGAAATTGCAATAGCAAAACGCAATCCCGAGTAATCGGCTTTGAAGCTCGCGCTTTGTCTTCGGTTCTTTGATCGCAAGAACAAATACGAAGCGTCGTGACTTCGATAAATTCCAGTCAGTACTTCTGCTCAATGAGAAATTGATTAGCTCTCGATAATCCCAATAGAGAAAACGATCATCTCGTTTCTGTCTCGTATTTGCTAATTGCATCTTGGAACTTTTTGACGAAAACATTTCCAAATGCCAGAGTTTAGAACTCCAAAATTCTTGAAAAATTGAAATTTTTTAGCTACATGTTACGTAATTAAAATAATTTTAATTATAAAAGTCTCTTTGTAATTATTATTACAGAAAAACGAGCTTTGATATGGATACTTATTTATGAATTATGAATAAATTACTATAACAATTTGAGAAATAAGTAGCTATAAATTCATGGAAAACGATTTTTGATACACGGAATTTGGTTGTTTACTCGTACCGTTTATTATCAAAATCATCAGATTTTTCTCGATAAACTGATAAACTGAAATGGTAAACTTGTCTAGTATATTGCATTAAATCAGGTCAAATCCGATCGCTGCAAATACATCGTACGACATAAAGCATTTCGTAGTTCGTGCTGCTCTTTCTCATGTACGTTCGACGTGCGCGCTTCGAAAACAAGAACCGATTTGCCGGTGAGTTTGCGGAAAACATTTTTCCTAGGATTTATGTGTATAAAATATATGTATATATGTATATATATTTTTTTTTCGGATTGCTCATACAGCTATTAATCTTATTATTAAAAAGTTATTATTTCACTTATTCAACAATTTCAATTTCCTCGCTCAACGCTATTCCAATTAGATAGAAAAGAAAAACACTGAAGAACAAACTGAAAATGTGGTCTGCGTAGTTAAAAGCGAACTTTCTTCGATAAAACGATCCAAGCGCCTATTCAGTAATTACTCTTCTTGTTTTATTAATAAACTTAACACTTGCTCGCCTTTCATCGCCGTAATCCGACGCGACGGCTGACCTCGATATAGAGTTTCATGAACAACAGACACTGTCAGAAAGTCAGTAGATCGCGCTACCTACTAAATATCACCGCGCTAATTGGCTCGTGTTCCCGTGGATCGGCTTCTAATTACGCGATAAATGATTTCATGAGCTTCCGACGGAGACATATCGCGATGCTCGATCGATCTTGCATTCCGTGCTGATGACGTCGACGACCATGTCGACGACATCGATGGCGTCGGTGTTACGATACAGACTGCTAATTTCGAAACAATGGCCCATCGGGAGCCTTTGTTCCGCCGTAAGGTGGAAAAAAGAGAAAAAGGAGAGGAGCAGCAACAGCAACAGCAGCGGTAGCAGCATCAGCGCGCGCCGGCACTCGGCGTGTTTTCGTCTCGCAGACTAATGAGCGGCGTGTCGCACGGATAACGCGGGGAGCGACTAATCTAATATCGAAGCGAAATTACGCATAAGGGATGCAAATCCCCGCGCCGGTCCGCCTGCTCCCGTCCGTCGGCGCGCGTCCTAATAAACTCCTTTCATTAGAGCCGCCCCACACCGTGCCATACGCCGAATGAACAAACTGTGCAGTCGTAACACTGCCTTGGCGACAGCTGCGGGACGAAGTGGCTGTGCACCGGTAATCTCTCAGCCTCTCGCGGTTTTCTCTCCCTTCGATGTCCTCGTCCGTTTCACCCTGTCTCTCGCTCTTTTCATCTTCCTCTCCTCGTCCCTCGCTCTCTCTTTCGTCTCGCGTCTATGTTCAAGGTGTCCCTTTCTCGCAGCCGTCGACGCACATTGGCGTATCTCATTTTTCTTTGCTCTCTCTCTCTTTTTCTCTCTCTCTCTCTCTCTCTCTCTCTCTCTCTCTCTCTCTTTCTCTCTTTTTCACAGGCTTATTACTTTTCATCCTGAGCTACGCTACTACAAACTTCCGACGTGTCTCCACTGTCTCGCTCGCTCTGTTTCTTCTTCGTTTCAGTCAATGATACGGTGTATCTCTCCGTCTTCATTCTTCCCGCTCCCGCTCCCGATCTTTATTGCGCCCACGCTCGCGAGCTACGCCGTGAGCTGTAGCCGCGCACGGAATTCCCCGCTCGCTACCTCGCTCTTCACTCGGTCTTCGAGTCGGTGTGCCGGCGACCGAACAAATATCAAATAAATGAGACGGCTGCGCGAAACCTCGACGTTTTAATTACTAGTGTTTAGTCGCGGCACACCGGGAGTCAAGAGCTGCAGCTCTGCCTCGCTTCACTCGTGTCGTTAGTACCCGTTCCTTTCCTCCGTCTCTCTTTCTCTCTCTCTCTCTCTCTCTCTCTCTCTCTCTCTCTCTTCCTCGGAGAACACTCACCACTGCTAACGCGCTGACGGTATTCTCTCTACCTTTTTCCCTGAACGCCGCCGTAATGCCGTCGTAATGCCAACTTTGCTGCACCTCAACACTCGTCGACTTTCGGATGCACGTGTTTTTATTACATGCGCAGTTCATTATATCCATCCCGGAAAACTGACCCCTCGGAATGCGCGCGAAGCGTCAAGCCAAGGTTTCGTTCAGCGTTGCGCGCGTGTGTCGGTGTATGCAAGTATACGTACACATTAACATCGCGATTATATACAGATAACATTTCGTTGGAGATGGTTTAATTGCAAACCTTGAATTTTGCACGCGCTCTCGCGAAATACAGCCTGCATCACATTCCATAAATAAAAAAAAGATCATTTTGAAAAATAGGGCAAATTCAAATGGATCGTACGCACGCGTTATTTTCATCAAGATTATTTGTCACGCTTCGGAAATATTTTAATGACCAGAGAGAGGATACACATAAGCAAAAAGTATAGAACATAATGAATATTTTTCCACAGTTATAATTTTTTTCACAAATTTGGTATTGATTCTCATTTAAATAAAATATTCGGCTGAGTGATTTGATCTTCCTCTAAAATTTCTTTAATTTTTTGTATTAAATGTTCTATTACTTTATTTATTTATCCACAACTTAGTTTGTTAATTTCTCTTTAAGAAACATTTTTCACCAAATGCCAACTTTTTTATATTCGTTTAATTTTCAATATTAAATATTTGGATGATTTCAACTTTAAATTAAGGTTCTTTTAACGTAAGATCTACAAATCAACTGCAGAGTAGGTTTCATCTTGTTGAAATTAGTGAAATAAATCGCAAACGAAGGAAGGGAGTATAGTAATTCCGAAACAACCTCTACTCTAGGTTCATATATCTTTTTTTCGGTTATTGGCATTACAGTGCTGTGAATCTGCACAATTTGCGATGGCGAACTTTTACGCTGCGTTGTGCCATGGACATCAGTCATCAGGGAACGACGCGCTTTCTCGCCGGCCAGACTATCATGTGACATTTCGGCATTGATAAACGATAATAACATATTTCAGCGGACTGAATTTTTTCGACGGATTTTAGGTGCGAAGCTCGCGGTTAAAAAGCGTGCGGAGAAAAATATGTCATAAATGCGCGATGAGAACTCGATAATTAAAAAAAGCCGTGCATATTTCAATACATGTAGTAACGGGACCGTAAATTTAGCGTGACAGTTTGAAAATGATGTGGACATATATCGGCGAAATTTAGTGATAGCATATGCTTCATCAGCCACGCGTACAGGAATACATTTTTTCACGTAGATTCACACAGCCGCATATATTGCACTTTATTAGAGATTCCTTTTATTTTTCGCGAAGACCGTTCCCTATGTCACGCAATGTAACTTTTCAAATTCCAGCTTCGAAGAAAGCTTCCAATAGACGTCGACAGCTTTGCATACAATATTTCGAGTACGTCTAGACTGCAAGTAAACCGCGCGAAAGTACGAGAGAAACTTCTTCCTTATACTTGCTGCTGAGTCGTCACCTGCTGACTTCGATTTGTCGCGGTCGCGAAACAGCACTTAGAAAGAAAAAAAATTCTCAGAAAACGACAAAAATATATTTTTCCCGAGTTGCCAGCGACAAAGATTCTGCGCGAGATAAAAATACGGAAGAAGATCGCGGTTGGGGAAATGGCGAAGAGCGACAGTGACGAAAAATAAAATCCCGTTGCGTTAATTGCAACGATAAGAAAGATAATGCCCAGCTATAATTAGATGTGTCATCGTGTAGCTCCCGTTACAGCTCGCCGCTCACTCTTGTCACATGCACGAAAGTCATTTCCTTCTTTCGCGAGTATCGATCGTGGTACTCGAGCAAGAGTTGCTTCGCTGCTTCTAATAAATTCCAGACAGAACGGTGGCATTCGCGACGTTATACGAACAGACGGGGAAAGTTCGCAGACGATAACGTCGATAAGATCTTGCAGTAGACAAAATCCATAATTAAGGCCAGCCAGAAGCTTACAATTATGCGGCTCGGTGGATCCTGGATCCACAGCGAGCTGAAACTACACTGCTCTGTTCCTCGCCGCGTCTGGTATAACGTTGATTCACCTTTGTAAAATTAGTACTCCATTTTCTGAATTCCAATATAATTGTTACAGTCCTATCTCCTTTCCTCATAGAATCCTAGAATTACCCATATGTTTTATAAAGAAACATTTTTAGCAATTAAATATAAAAAGAGAAATTTGAACATATACATGCGGGATGCCAATTTTACATTAAAATGGATTATTAACTTTACAAAGGTTATAGCAAATCGGAGTCGAATGCGTAAAAGATCGATAAGTGCATGCTGCGTTTTAAATTTAAATTGTTAAATAAAAGGTTACATGAAAGGAACAAACTCACCACTGTAATTAATTCTGTTTCCAGCTATCGAAACAATTTACAGCAACACAAAATAATCAACAAAGCTTGGATATATTTATTTATATATTTAAAAAAGTAATAATTACGCGTGAAAAACTATAAAAAAATAAACACTATCTTTTTGTGAGCATTGTGTCTCAGGTAATAGCTAATTAAAATAATTTTATGGATTCACTACAAAATTATTTCCGGAATAAAACCTTTTTTATACCAGTTCATATATTTTTTTGTGCTAAGTACGGATCTAAAGCTCCCACTGAAAAATCTGCCACTAGCAGAATATGAAGCGACCATAAAGCGATATTAAATTGATATAGTGAATTATTTTTATTTGCCCGGCGAAACTTCGCCGCCGAATTAATTCAAATCTATGGTCCCGCACTGCGTGTATTATAAAAGTTTCGAAACGCAAACTTCCTTCTCCTCTCAGCGCTATCGTCGCTGCTGTCGTCGTCGTCGTCGTCGTCGTTGTCGACTCGTTCTGTACGTGCTCGTATATATGCAGAGCCTCATAAAACCGAGAAGGACTTTTTGTATTCATATACGTGACTGCAACTTTTAGCAGGAAGGGTCGAAAAACACGAGTTAAGTATATTCAAGGATTCAGTGTCTCGCGGAACGTTTTTTTCTGGCATGCATTAAAGCGAACCTTTTCAAAATCAAATGAGAAGACGCTCGATTGATCGATTTGATCTATATGTCGCGAACTATTTGTCATGTCTTTCCTCAGCTCTGTTTCGTTTTTTAATTACCGAAGCAGTTTTTTTATTTATACAACTTTGTATATTTTTATTTAAAATAATTAGAATTTCTCGTCAGAATCGTTACAATGGTTTAATTAAAATTTGCAAACCGACCATAGCCTGGATAAACGATAATCTGCCAAAATTTAGATAATTGTTGAAGATAATATTAAAACCAAGAATTCACAATTATCAAGTCCAAATTGATGAATTTTCTTTACCGGGTACATAATCGTGCCGAATGTAAATTGTAAATAAAAGTATACTTGGTCATGTGTGAATACATAAAGCCGCGGTGAATTCTTAAAAAAAAACTCGAAAGTTGTAACTTCATAAAAATTCGAAAACGTCTTTCCTAATTTTTTTTTTCCCCCAAGTAATTTTCTTCTTATGTGGTAGGAACCGAGCGCATTAATGTTGATCAAACGTACAACGCTAACCATGCCATTTTTATGCGATGCGGCATTATTTTTCGCGTAAAGAGACGATGAAAGGGTACGCACGTCGTTCAGCATATAAATCAGACTTATTTATCCAGTTACAAATAATATCGTCGAACGATAGGCTGCGGTCCCGGAAATGGAAATATCCAGAGATGATGGTCGCGACCGAACTCATACCTCGCCACGATATCGACTGTTTACGCGCGAGGTTTAATTCCGTATTTCCGGCGCGGAACCCATACACGCACGGACGCACACATCAATACTGGCCGATACGGTGTGTATTTGCACGACGGGGCACTGTTTTTTATTACATAAGCAAACAAAATGTCGTTAAAAAAATTTCGTATGAACGGGATATTTTGATCCGATCGGAGGATATTACTCGGAATCGCAAGCGCTTTGCTCTTGAGAAACTTGGTAAATTAGAAGCTTAACGCATTTAAATTATACATCGTCGCGTGCGAGAACCTGCCGCGTTTATTCACTAGCAAACAGTAAGGAAGTCGCATACAGGAGCATAATTAAGAGGAGAGTATTTACTTTGTTAATAGTAAATGTCGCGGATTAAATTATTCGCGCCGATCGAATTTTGTATTTACTCTTTCTATCGCAAACGTAGCTCCGTTCTACGTAGTAGAGATAATATTTTCTCGTGCGCCATAAAAGAATAAATTTTATATCCATATAACATTTTCAATTTTAACAAATCTAGTTGCTCGAACTCGCTTGAAAAATTTATATCTTTTTCCTATAAAGCAATTATTTTTCATCTACTCTTTATAATTATAATATAATTGTAATTAACATTGAAATTATATAATTACTTTAAAATTCAATAATTTAGACTCTAATGCACATTTTGCTGACACGAACATTAAATTCTTTTACTTTACGTTTGTATTTTGTTGAAATTGCATGGCATGCTTGTACGTGTGCTATCAGTTTATTATAATCTTATTCTCCACGATTTTAGATTCTTTGTATAAAGGAATTATATCTTATTATGATTGCTGCTATAAACTATTCTGATGTTCTATATCATATTCAACTGTGATAATAATTGCAGAAAACATAAATGATACGGAAAACAAGCGTACAAAGCAATTCCACGATGATGAGTATCCCGGTAACGATTAAGGTTCGCGGAAAGCAGGAAAAATCAATTTGTTGGTCACAGCATGCGCATACGCTGTCTCGTTTCCTTCGAGGACTTCTCGAGTTTTAGAAAAGGCCTGGCCAGGCAACAGCGGCAAAGACCGGCATATTGCGGAAGCTGTCGAGTATTTATCGTACTCGGGGCATTATTTGTGCGTGGAGAGGGGTCCGTTATAGGGACGTCGAGTGCATCGCTAATATTGGCACACCGTGCCGGCGCTTGGCTGAGCACAATTGGAGCATTGTGTAAGTACAGACTGCAGCCTCATCAATTACGCGTTCAATTAGCAGAACTCGAGCGAGCGAGAGGAACCGAATGCAGTCTAGACGTCGCTGTCTCGAAAATCCTTCGGCGCACACGGAAGATCTGGCCGTAAACGGTGGTCTTAACGTTTAATTAATTACCGTCGGGCGCAAGCGGAGCTTTATGATCCTCTTTGCCGCAGAATCGCCTCGTTATCGACGCGTTCACGCGCTCAAAACCCCGGTCACGCACTTATCGGTAGGTATTTCCCGGGCTGGAGTAGGACATGGCGTGTACGTGACAAAAGACCATAAGAAACGAACATTTCTTCATTTCATTACGATCGTATGTGGGAAGGCAAGATCCAATTTCGTTCTTACCGCACGAGTAGTTGTAAATGAGAAATATAAAAAATGCGTAAGCATATTCTTAACAATTTTGTGCTTCTAGTAAAAATGCGGTGCTTTAAAAGAACACCATCGGGATAAAATTCGTAACTACTCCACAAAGATATAATTACTGTTGCAAATTTCTCCCATACATTTGCTTATTTGAGAGTCTTGGACAAATTATTTCAATTATATAGAGTGCAGAATATATTGCCAATAACAGTTTTGTGCCGATTGCATTATAATACATAAAATCCACGTGTCCACTGTGAGAGTATTAATATAATAAAAGCTTTCTCTCACTCTCTCTCCCTCTCTCCGTATTCCAATTTCATCCAAATCAATATCGGAAAGCAATATATATATAGAATATATAGATATATATATATATAATATTATTTCTCCGTCGTCCTATATGCACCACTCCAAATATGAAACTATCTCGCCGACTAAAATTCGGGTGCGCATTCATACATACAATAGAATGATGGAATTCGCCATTTTTGCAAGAGTCAAAGCGCTGATTGACAAAATCAAGTCCTATCGGTTTTAAGCTTACTGGCGAGCGTTAGCGACTGCAATTAATTCGACCGGTGAAATTCCATCGCATACGTACAACGAATACTGCCAAGTGCGCCAATTAACGCACGATCGGCGACCCGTGCTCATCAATATCGCTTCGCGAGAATTCCGTCGTGTTTCGAAAACGAATTGTTCCGTCACCGGATCATCATCGTCGCCACCGTCACCGCGCTGCTACCGCCGCTATCCACCATGAGAGTAATCCGAGAATATTAACCGGGGCTATTGGTAACAATATCCCAGGTCCCGGTAGTGACTAACTGATCAAACATAGCCTCCGGGTTGGAATGACGGAAAGAGAGAGGGTCTTCCGAGTTTTTCCGTCCCTCGGTAATATCAGCCGTTGACGTATCGCGTGTGCGTGCGCGCGCAAAATCGTCCCCTGCCCCGCCGCGCCGTATCACCGTATATGTGTATGTCCTAACTCTTGTATAAGCGTACGTGCACACAAGCGGCAGAAACGTCTACCTGGTGCACTCGGCGGTCGAGGGAGGATTGCCAATATTGAACGAGTTTCGACGCGTTTATTATCGGGAGAACGAAGCGGGCGAAAGTAATTCTTGATTTATTGCCACACAGTCGTCGATATCGTAGCCGCCGCGGCATTTAATCGCAATTAGTATCGGCCTGTTGTTTTCTGGCAAGTATATTCGCACGCTGTGCAATAGACTCGCGTCGCGTGACATATTAATAAGAAAATGTTATAACCTTCTTTTCCCTTAAATAAATTTTCGATATGTTGTACATTATTTAAAAATAAGTGATACATACTTTTTACGTATGTCGCAATGCAAGCCTGAAAATATAGTCTCTTGAAATTAATTCGGCATCTTCGATCTTGATTTTGAGATAAAAATATTTATGTTTTTAAATTTTTTAAAAAGTTTATCGTATAATTTCTATGACATCGATTGACAAAAAGAATATGCTAAATTAATTCTCAAGAATCTCATTTTTATTTTTATTAATAAAAAATGTAACTTTTTATATTTTATTAATAAAAATATAATTTTTCCTAGATATTTCTTATTCTGAACTATTCCACAGAATATCCGTAGCTTATGCATCAAAAGCTTCGACAGATCGTAAATATTTCGTAAATTTTTCCTTTATCTCAGTTCTTTCTTATCTTATGGTTCTTACTTTAAAACAAAAAAAGGGCGTTAAAATATAAAATTTTTAATGCCTTGACAGTGGATTTCCTGCGATTATCTCTTTTCTTAAGTCTGTTTATAGAAGAGGAAGGGAAGAAACGTTCTTGGATAGGATTTTCTTAAAGGGGTGAATGAACGGCAATAAAGAGACCTACTAAAAGCTTATTTAGGACCCTGCTAAGAGTTAGAAAAACATATAATAATAATGTATGTATATATAGGGATCTGCTAAAAGCTAGAGAATATATAAATATATAGATACAGTAGACGTATAAATGTGTGTTTATATAAACAGCATCGAGTGATCTAAGAGACTCATAAAGAAGAATTTATAGAGACGTCTTAAGAGCTAGAGAAATATAAATATATAAATCTAATTTATTCTGCATGATACAAGTTTTCTGAAATTTATAAGTAGCATCTTCTTAAAACATATTAATTATAATTAAATTAATTTTAAATGTGTGAAACATAACTAATATAAATAGAGAGATGCAAAAAACAAAAATTATATTTATTTATATAAAAGTTTAAGAAATTCTAAATATTATAAAGATTATTGCAAAGTAAGAAATACAGAACTAATTTGTTTAGAGATTTGTATCGGTTATCTTTGAAAATTTGATTATCTTTGTTATAACATTTCGGTAGATACAATTGCAAAATTGCGATTGATTGCAATTTTACGTTCTAATTTTTTAATCGTTATAAGACAAATATTCGGTTGCAAATTATATTCGAAAACATTGTTGACATTAGAAAGAACGAAAGAAACGAAAGGTTTTATAGTGTTGATATTTCACTTCGGCCAACGTTTTACTGTCTTCTTCGAGATCATAGATACCAAGAGAGAGAAACTTTCTGACCTGCTACCCTTTTTATAGTGCGAGGGTCCTGCAAAAAATACATTCTAAGATACCGCCGTGTTCCATCGGAATCTGGATTATAGGTTTGTATCTTTGTGTTGCTGCAACGTTCGCATACAGAAAATAGCTGCGGCAATAAAGGTACGCAGCAAAAAAAGTGCCAACGATGCGCGGTGCTGTGTACATTATCTATAGTGACATTTTTTTCGTTGTATTATCGAAAATCGATGAATTTAATATTAGTTTATTATAACTTCGAAACGGGAAAATTCTCCGCGCAATAATTCCATCTTCGCAAAAATGGCGTATTAATATGCGGAAGTAGTTTACAATTTTCACAAATTTTATATTTACAAGCTGTTTATTTTCGTTTGCGCGATGCTTATTACTTTTGCAGATGCGGAGAGGATTTGGTGTTTTTCGCGCTCTTGCTAAACAAAATGCAAATTTTCGAGAACATAGTATTATTTAGATTTTTACATCTCAACCGCGACAGGTAGAAAAAAATGTGAAAAATCCTATATGAAATTTAAAAACGTCAACGTTTCCTCACATGTTATATGCGACTAAAATCTCTTACGCGTTGCAAAAATTTATTTTTAACAGTATTTTTTATCTCTAATTCTACGCTTTTTTTAAAATAATATACGTAAGTTAACATTGCAGCATTCACATCACACTATAACGTGGGTGGTGAGTGAATTACAAAATACACCGTGTGAAATAAAAAAAATGGCACAAGTTCTCTAATTACTCTCTCATTTAAATAAGTGTCAAACTGTGTAAATTTTTTTCATAATCCAAATCCAAAAATATTTCTATCATTATGGACCAGGATTACGCAACTGTTGGAACAGCGAGGAATGCAATAGATCAAAACGAGGTTGTACTCGCGTATAATTTAAATAATAGATAATCTCTGCTCGAGAGAATGTGCCGAGTCCGTCGGCGTCGTTCGGAAATACGAATGGCGTAATAACGGCGCGACGACATTTCCGACGGAGTCTCTTTCGTCGGTGTGTTATTTCGAAAAGATAGCGAACTTAGCGTTTTCCGCGAGCGAGAGACCCCTTAATATGACAATCATTCTCGAGGCCAGCTGACGCGCGACAAATTCTCGGCACGAAGAAGAACGAGAAAAAAGCACGGATTAAACGAGGTCGAGGGCATTTCTCTCGAGCGCGAGCTTACGGCCACAAATCCCTCCGGCGACGCTAAACATTATTTCAAACGACGGTCGGCGTTCTACTCTTCCGGCGCATCTTGACGGTTCAGCGAGCGAGGTAAGCGCTCCGTTGTGCTCATTGCTCTTTAAATTCATAGGGAGGACAGTGGAAGTTTTCTCTCTCCTTCTCTCCCTCCCTCTCTCCCTCCCTCTCTCTCTCTCTCTCTCTCTCTCTCTCTCTCTCTCTCTCGCGTGCTTTCTTAGTCGGTGCGCGACGCTCAAAGCATCATGTCAGAGCTGATTCCGCGATCCGAAATCGTCCTCCGCAGAACACAAGTTGGCCCGCACACTCGCCGAACCCTCAACACGGAGAATTAGTCCTGACCGTACTTGAGCGAGGGCCAACAACAAGTGGTTGCGTCTAGTTAACTCGCGGAGTCGTTGTCGGAGACAGTTCGGAAAGACATCCGCTGTCAGTGGAACAACACGGACGGCGCGTTGAGCAACGGCCGGCAACAAACGGCCCGGGATTTAGAGTATCGACTCTGAGTGTGTCTCGAACCCGAAACAGATGTACTTCGCGACTGAGAAAGCCGCGCGGTCCGCATCTCTCTCCCGCGTCTGCGAGACGGAACCGGCAGAATAAATCTCTCTTTCTCTCCATCTCCGGCAGAGTTTACGAATTGTAATATCAATATCTGTTCACCTGTTGCCGTGCGCGACCCAATTGCCGGTTGGCTGGCGTGTATTCGCTCGGCGCATTTATTCTGACTTAATGGAGCGCGAGCTGTGCTTCGCGGCCGTGACGATACGCTAGGGAGTAAGAAAGCGGCTGAATCGTTCGGTTGCGAAAGCCCTTTGGTGGTATTAATGCATAATTGAATCCGCTAATCGATACGTATTACGCGTTCCCTTTACAGAACCGCATGCATTGAGTTGTGATTGAAGAGAGTTTAGAGACTAGATCTGTCGAAATAGTCGAATATGCATGTTTGAGATGCAGTCGTGAATTGGGTAAAATACGTTTCACTAGAGTGTTGAATTATTCACATAATGTTGTTTTAATATAAAATTAAATTTGACAGGTGTGTACATTTAACACATTTCGCATTTGTTTTTATCTAAAAAGTATTTCAGTATTATATATTACAAAAATTATCTTTTGTTGTTAGATATAAAGTGTAATAAGATTCGCAAATTCGTGTAGAGTAATTTAACGGAAGAACTTCAATTCTTAAACACTATAATTTCCTGTTGGAAGTGGCGGAGCGAAAAATACGCTCCATATTTCGCCTTACCGCCTCTATGCGCATATTCCGCATTAACTCGCGGACATGAACACGCATAATTCTCTCAAAATGTGGCGCATACAAGTTGTCCTCACTCGTGACGGTAGAGAAAGGGTCAGGAAGGAAGTTGATAATTTTACGCGAGTGAAAAGCTGCGAGACAGTCGCGTGCGTTGGGAGATGATTTATACGTATTAAGAATTACAATTTTAAAATCGCGCAATCTTGTTGGTAATGCGTTGTAAAATTGTCGGAGACATTTGTCAAACGTTCGCCATTACTCCAGTTCCATTGATACGTTATAAACAGGAGACGTTCAGTAAAGCAAAAGCTTTTACAAGTTATTCGCCGAAATACACATAAACACTGGCGCAATCGCGAGCTCTCGTTAAAACGTCAGTGTTAATTAACGGTTAAGAAAACCAGTTTGCAGGCCTGGATCGCATTCACTGGCTCGTTAATAAACCAACTCGCGCAGTAAATAATATTCGATTTCTCGGCATTCGCTCGGACGAGCCGAGCTTATCGGCTTGGAAACATGTCGCATCGGTCGCCGTCAGGAGTTAAATCCTGGCGAGAATTTTATTTCCTCGAGATCCCCCTCGAGTTCGAGCCGCGACGCGCGAGACTCCATTAAGAGCACGGGGAAAAACGCGGGACCGATTGTTCCTTTCGGTCGAGTGAAAAATTTTCTCTCCTCTTCCTAGGCGCCCCTTCGAAAGGGGGGGGGCGAAATCTCCTTAAAACGAGGCAATCTTCACGATCCGCCGTGAAATTACACGGAGGTTTCGTAATGAACATTTTACTGTGCATCCAGACGAGATCGTCCCTCACTGGCCTATAGTCACCGCATTAAGTTTATCGCACTTCTTCGTTATATATCTCTCGCATAGTTGTCAGGGTAAAATGCCGATGGGCAATCCAACGGAAGATACGTTAACATGTACAGTCTGATGGTGCTCGTAGATTCACTGAACGATTGTTACGTCGTAAATAACACTCGGTCCATTGTGAGGTGCTCAACCAGCAAAATGTAGAGATAGGTCTTGGCGGTGCCATAAAGTCATTCGTGCGCTACCGTCCCCTCTCCTCTTCCCTTTCCGCTGCAAAACTGCGGACGGCACTTTGAAAGGGAAATTCGACCGGAGCGACGTCGGCAAGAAGTCTGGTGAGACACGCTGACTTAGCTGTTACGTAATTTTCCCGAAAAGCACTCAAAGAGGACTGGCAGTGGATCGTTTAATTAATCGCGGTCTAAGGAAGCTCATCGTTCGAAACGACAAGTTGTGATCGTCACTTTCCGCCTAATTCTTGGGTGATTAGCGATTATCGAGATAAACGTGATGCTCGAAAAACGACTATACACACGTTGAAAAAACACAATCTCGATTAAATGTCGTTTACCGTTTGCGTCATTTGCATTGGGCTTATCGAAAAGGCACGCTTAATCGGCTGACAATGGTGTGATACATTTTGCTTCTGTCAAACGAGATAATGCGGCAGCTGTCGAAAACGAATCACTTTAATCGCGGACGGCGCCGACAACACGGAGACAAGTATTTTTATACAAATATATTCAATTGATGGATTCATTTCTGCCGATTTGTTACGGGCATAGGCAAAATTCGTCATTAACCCAGTGAGTGTTCGTGTCACGTAACGTATGTTGCTTTAAACTGAAATAGTAAATATCAATATTCCAGAACCACAGGATGTCTTTTCAACGGCAGTTACCAGGACGATAAATTAAAAAAAAATTGCAGTCGTTTTAATAGCTTGATACCGATTATTATTTAACTATTCAATAATAATTAAATTTGGATAACAAAAAATATTCTGATTAATTTTAACTGAGTTTTATGTTAATAAAGATTTTATTTATTACTTGATTATCAAGATATGATAAATATTAATCTACAAATTTTAACTGACGATGAGAAAAAATCGCATTCTGTTACAAATAAAAATTTGTGAGAGAATCTGTGTGATTAAAATTTGTGATTAGTATTTTTAATTGTTAAGAAAATCTTTGTATAATAAATAGTCATACCATGCAATAACTGTTTGTGTCGAAATATTTCACTTTATATTCTAAAATGGTATATATTTCTAAATAATAACTTAATAACCTTTATTTAGACAAACAGCTAGTCTAATTTCTTTTTTCTGGCATTAAGATATTTAATATGCAAGGGAAACTCAAGGGACAAAATTGTACTCTAGAAAATTGGATATGAGAGTAAATAAATATTTGTAAAACGATATTTCATACGATCGTAAGAAAATGTCTTATTTATCTCGAGAAAATGCTCGTAGGATATTTATGCGTTAGACAATTTCATTTTACGAATTCGGATCCATTCTAAGTGCCTTTTGTTTTTCTGTGCAACCGGCAGCGCATCTCCTTTCGTTGAGATGGATTTATTTGCATTCGTCGATATTATCGGAATTCGCGTGATCGGTTTTCCCGTCGGTCTCACATTTCGCTCGTTTCGTATTACATTTCTTCGCGAAAGAAGCTCCTTTTCCCCAAAGGGAAATCAATAATTCCGGTACGCTTGCCTTGTGTTTACGCCTATGCGCGCAAACGTGTATTCTCAGCTTCTGCAGATAGTGCCGAGTCATCCTGTTGCGAGTTCGGGAATGGAGCATGTCATTGGCTCTCCGTCGATCCATTATGGTCGCTCGTAAAAAAGAATGGACTGATAATACGCTAGATAATCTATCTACTCGGCTCCTTTATAGCAAAGAATAGTGCTTGATAATAGGAAATCGATTTACTGCGTAGCTGAAGGTACCCGCCTTATTCTTCGCGTTTATAGACAAACCGAAGTATTACAAGAATCTCAATTACTCCGGTTAACGTTACAAAGTCTTTTATTATTTATTGGAGAATCTGATTCACCGAATGGATTTTATTGGCACGTAATTATCATTTTAATAATTTTTCATTTGCACTTATATTTAACAAACGCGAAATGTTTAACATAATTTTGGGGTATGCATAGCAAGCCGTCTGTCTACAAGCGTCATATACACGTAGTTTAACTTCTTTCCATATTTAATATCTTTGCGAGCTTTTACGAGAATGCTATTTGTTTTTTTCCTTAAGCGCTGTTGTGTCGCCAAGGATACCCTCTTTTTTACATTTTCAAATGTAGAAAAGCCTTGCCTTCATCGCTGCACGCGCAGCTCATTTTATCCTCGCGAGACGGTTTGTTTGTCCCGCGAAGTAGTTCTTTCAAAGACAAACATTAAGCGATCGAGCTTTTCGAAACTTAATGAAACTTTGCTACGTGCGCCGCCGGCGTTTATTTTTATTTAAACGTAAGGCTCGTGAAGTTCATAAGACAATATCGATTTATTCTCAGCGAAAGCTGTAAGATTTAACAAGTATCGAATTGTGTAACAAAACCCCTTATCGTAAAAACTATGGAATACCTTTTTCTCGCAATAGGTATATATATATTTTTTTTACATTGTATAAAACTTTACTAATGAGAGACAGATGCAAGAATTTTAGAATATTTATTTATCATAAGTTCCATGCTATTACTCATGAGTCAAATTATAGATGCCTCGTATCGACATCTGGGTATCCAAATGTCAATACATTGTCACTTTAATGTGCAATTCATATGACTGAGATCATGTTCGAAGATACTACATAAATCTGGCATTGCTTTATGTCGTAGTCAACGACGGTATTGTAATATAACCCATGTAATATAACCCTGAATGTCTTGCGGCTCAAATCCCTTTAATCTTTGCAAATATGTAATTGCGGATGCTGCAAAATATATTTCAGGTGCATTACAATATTCAGATATTATTAGTATTATTACAGATTGATCGAAAAAATTTAATTCACATTTTGGTTACCTTGAGTAATTCCAGTTCAAACTCTTATGCTTTTTAGTATTTTTATTTGCGTCATGTGTGATGGGAATTTTTGACTCCAAATATTTTAACTTAAACTGTTCACATAATCTATATGTCCAGGCAAATATTTATATATATAGAGTACATCTTTGGTGTGCGCAACCGCTTCAGTACGGAAAATTGTCGCGACATGTAATAAATCACGCGAGTAATTGCCTCAATTCGGCAGCTTTCGATATTCACCGCTCACCACGGGATGTTGATAAGAACGTTAAAAACTCGGGATGATCAATCTTCCGAAGTAAATAATAATGGAAGCTCATTGATTCACGTCCTGCCGGATAGAGGCGCAACATCGTTCAACCAGCGTTCGCATTGAAAAGCGATTTGAATATTCAAGCCGAACACGCTCGACCGACCGACATGCGAATCTCCGACAGTTAAAAGCCGGAGTCATCGGCGAAATCGGCGTTTTTTCGCCATCGACGATAATTAATAGAACTTTATTGTCCCTTATTTCTTTTTCTTCCTCGCAATCCGCGCCGCGCGGCTCCCGATTTTATTGTCGACTCCTGAATGGTCGGGTAGATCGAAATATTCAGGCCGCCCGACACAATGTGACACGATTATACACAAAGAGCGACAAGCTCCGCTTCGTTTTCTCGCGTTTATAGCGCTTACTGCTGTTTCTTCCGCCCCGCGATACGCTCCACGATGTCGCTGATCCTTATTGTCGTGCCGGGCACAATCAATTGAAAGAACTCAGAACGGTGAATGTCCACCGATATCAAGTTTCCGGTTAAATGTCGTTCAGGTTCTGCCGGTGCAACTTGAAAGGGATCTCCACCGCATTGAAACCGGACCACGTACGTACGGTCTATACTTGCATTCGCGACGTTGGGCTCTCTATACGTCAAATTAACGATCTAGAATGACTGCTACGACGAAAAAAAGTCGTCTTCCAACGGAGTTTAAGTCGGAGTTCGATCCGCGCGCATCGCTGCGCATCTCTGAATTGTTAGAAAGATTGGCCGAAGAGAACGTTACCTCAAGCAAAAGACGCAATATAGAGTTTTTATTGAAAACTGTATTTACAAAACGCAATGCTTTTAAATTCTATTATAATATATGTGTAATATCTCTCTGTATAGATATTAATCGATATATTATCTCAAACTTTTCCAATACTGTAATTAGGAAATGTAAGTAAGCTTACAGCATGTAATGCTGTAAGTAGAAAATATATCTTATAATATGTTTTTTACATCTTTAATATCAAAATTTGGACTTATATAATACGAAATTATATGATTTTTTGAATACCAAATTTTATGCTATTGCTATTCTTATAGTACAAAATATTTTGCAAAACAATCTGATCAAAACGCGCATAGATATTAATGTTGTTTTTCATAATTATTACAAAAACGTTTAATTGAATTTATGCGTTTTAGGAATATCTAACTTGAAAATATCTCTTTTTCAATATATAAAAAGAAGAAAAAATAAAATAGATGTAATTCGATAAAGATTGCTTTAATTAGCGTGAAATACGCGTCTCTGAGTGTATTTATGTTGGAAAAGAAAACTCGGACGAGCTGCATCACACGAAGGAATCGATTTAAATGGGACGAATGTACGACCGAGCAAAGTAGATAGTTGGAATTCGGTGTAGGGATGCGCGGTTCTAACAAGAAGAGCGTCATTCTCAGAATTGATCTGAATTGCAATGATCGAATCGTGGTAAAAAATTGCTACGCGTGGTTCGATCTCTTAGAGATCTATTCTTTTTTTACAAGACAGTTTAACAAGGTGCTTTTTTTATTTGCTGTAAGAAACAAGCGCGATCCGATCAGTAATGTTATATATTATCTCCACCTAATGATATGAGGTTTTACTTTGATAACATAAAATTTCTCCAATTTTTTCTATATAAGTAACTTTTTTCTTACGCGTTATTATCAACGAAATTTGAAATTATTGCGGTAGTGAAAAACTTTGTTGAAACAATGCGAAATATAAGGAACATTCTTTTACATGATACTCCAATTGGTGGATCAAAACGAACACTTATTGCGTTTGCTGTGTGTTTAACGAAGTACATAAAAATTTCTATAATGCTAATAAGATTTACGGGGGCCAAACTTAAATAGCTATTTGCCACCGCGACCCTCGTCGACGAGAAGTTCACCAGAAACTCGCGGATATGAGGTCATAGTCGGCACGCGGGCAAATTGTGCTGTAGCAACAATGCAATTTTCGCGGATTCGTTTAAGGCGGGATCAAAGTTCCGTGCACCGTTGAACCGTTCCATTCCGGCGGACCCGGAACGACGCGCAGATCGGTGTCTACGCCGATGAGTGGCATTGCGGTTCTGGACTTTGTTCGACGTTGATGGTCAATCTCCTTAAGAAGAACTCCCAGACTCCTCCGGAGGGAAGCGCCTGTCTCATTTGCGGCATCCGGCAGTTCGTTTCTCTCCTCCCGTTCCTCGCGGATAATACCGGTCGAAATACGGTCGTTTGAAAGTGTTGGCCGCAGCAGTTCCTTTTATCCCGAGAAACTTTTCGCCGGTGTACTTTTCGCATGTGCACGCGCGCGGTGCCGAGCATCGCGCGCGCGAAATTGCACGTTTAAGTTTCGCTCTCTTTGTCTCTTTTTCTCTCTCTCTCTCTCTCTTTTTCTCGCAAATTAAAAAAAATAGTGTTAATGATATTACGTCGCGGTCGCGCATTTCCTTCGCGTCCCATATTTGCCGTTCCTTTCTCGATTCTTTTCTTTGAGGAATGGCGATGTTTCTCCGCCTGCGGGACGCCGCGCCCGCCGATTTGCGTATTGAAACAGCAAATGCTCGAATACGCTTTAATAACGCGTCGCGACGGCTCGACTTATTCAAAAGTAAAAGTCGCGGCACGGTACGATCGCTGAGAGCCGTTCTGTAAATTCCGATACTTTATTGTACCGAGCGAAGCTTTCAATTCTCCTTTACTGCTCGCCCTTTCCGGGAGAGTCTACGATGCGTCACGAACTTTCGATAAATTGTAAATACCACCATCGGGCGTTCTCCGTTATTGAAAGACAGTCGCGAACTGATTGCCGATTGCTTTCGTATCAGTGATTTCTCCCATGGCGTTTGCTTAGAGACTTATTACTGCGTCACTAAAATCTGTCGCTCTCATAAAATTTTGCGACATGCGAAACTAATGATGGTGGATATCACATAAAATTAACTATTAAAGAAAACCGTAAATCTTTACTAATTTTTAATCGAGAAATCGTGAATTAGTGTATTTAGGAATGTAGAAACAAATTATTATGATTCGAGAAACAATAAATATATAAGATACCTCAAGAATGTTTGTACTTTGTAAAAGAAACTCTTTGACTAATTTTGAGTGAATTGAGTGGACGTTTTTCCTACCTTCCATTACTCAATATTAAACACCTTCGTAACTTAAATTAAAATTAAATTAAGTCTTAAATTAGGATTCTGCAAAGTCCGCTTGAAATTAACTATAGAAGATTGAAATTTTATTATTTATTATTCAATCCTGAGTTAATCTCAAGGTGATTGTAGTTTATGAAAAACTCTTTGTTTATTATTGTTTATTCTGTAACATCTTATTTTGAAGAGATCTCGACTTCAAATTAATCAAAAAATTTCTCTAATATATAATTTATATTACACAAATTTAATCCAGGAACGGTCCGGGAACCTTATTTTTTGCATAAACGCTTACCTGGGTGTTAGGATGTTTTTACACCTCAATTGAAAGTCATGATTATTACTTATATTACATATTGCATATTTTTCATTGTTCTATAATTTATTAATATTTGAGGAGTACGTATTTAGATTTATTAAATATTTTCTGAAAGAAAAAGTAAGGATCGAGAAACCAAAAAATATTAAAAAATGAAAGAAGTACGTTAAAGTTACAGTTACGCATTGCAAGCTTCATTTTTTCGACACTGGGGTATAAGAATCACCCCAGGTGACCGTTCCCAGGTTAATTGTAGTCATGTTCAATGGCACACGATAGCCAAGAAATATTTAACAATAAATAAATTTTTAACACCGTTGTGTCATCGAGAAACTGTAAACATATGGTACAGTAAACGTATCTAGCAACGTGTCATCGTACTAACAACGGATTCGTTCTATGTATTTTCCGTTCGCGTTGGCAGTGATAGACTTGTTTGGCAAACGGACGCGAATCTATTTTGCACGAGACTTCGACATGCCGTGGCCACACGGCGCGCCTGATGTGTAACACACGGCAAAAAAATCCGATATAAATCGAATCACCGTAAAGCATACTATTGTTTGACATAGTATATGTTGTGCACGGTGCCAGTGCATCGAACAATACTCGGTAAAATCTGACGGCGAGTGCATGGCTAAAAATGATTCGCGAAACCATTCGCCGGCTATTTTTACGCTCTCATCAGCTGCGCGTGCGGTCTCTTGGGAATCGCGAAATGGGATGTGTTCGAATAAAACAATATAAGATGGTAAAAAATAAACCTGGCCCGGCGAGAGTTACACAGTTAATTTATAATGTACAGAAAGAACGCTCAAAACAACGCCAGTGAAGCTTCCGACTCGTGAAAGAGAAAGAGAGAGAGTTGATCGCAAGATTCTTTTAAATTCGCCGTTGTTCACTCTAGCGTGCTTCGCACAAAGAAGCCGCGTTTCGCCCACGGATCGCCAGGAATTAGAAGAATTTGATAGGACGAGATAGCTCGAAAATGAAAAGCGGGACCCACGTCGGCGTTCATTGTGCGCGTGAAGTCAGGCGTTCCGTTAATTAGACATAATAGAACATTCACAGCGAGATTTCACGCGCATATTTATACGGATGGCTTTGCCTGAGGTATTTCAGAAGTCGCGAGAGTACCGCGCGGAAGAGACTGGCCAGTTTCCTTTGACCCCACGGTCGTTTTAATTCCCCCCCCCCCCGGCAATTAATCCCTCTTGCTCGATTAAACTCTTATTCTAGGTTTAATTAAAACTTCTTTTTCCCCGCCATTTCCAGGCGCTATTCCGGACGATAAGATTGCGCATCGGTGACGCGCGCTACTCGCCTCTTACATGGAAACTAAATCTGCCACTAATTGATTTTCGAATCGGATAAGAAAGTTCTTAACGCGAAGCAGCAAGGTAGAATTATTTTTGAATATATTGCAACTAGATGTGTGTGTGCTGAGAAACTTACATTGTATTATCGCGAAACAAAATAGAAGTAACATTCGGAATAAATAATGAAATATATCTCACGTTTAAACTGCTGCTATTGTAAAGTATAACATCGATTGTTGTTCAAGTCTTTCAGGTTTTAATTTTGATAGATATTATAATTTTACCGGTTTTCGTGAAAGAAAATGGAACTATTTAATCTCGATTTGTTCGACAACTAGATATTTCGCGTTGTGCCAAGTTTCATTTTGAAGGTACGGCGTGTAGCGCAACCGACAAGCGTTTTTAATACTGCGAGTCTGTTCTAACATTAGTTGATAACGAAGCAGACGTGTGCTGAGAAATAACAGGTTCGTTTCTAGAAGGCACCCGAGTAAGACTGCGTATATTTTTGCCCGGAGGAAAACTCGTTGGATATCTACGGTGCCTATTATTGGAGCTATAACGATCCACACGATCGCCGTTATAACGATTTTAATTAAATGTGACTCTCAGGAGAACCCTCGCGTAATGGAGCGACAAATTAATTGCAATTCGAGGAAGCGTTTGATCTTTTTCCGACGCGACATTAATGTCTACGTACGCGAAATAAGTCGTGTTTGTACCGATAAATGTAATCGCTTTGTTATTACTTATTATGAACGTTTGCACTGGTCACAAAAGTAAGGCATATCTATAACTTTGCTAAAAGAAGGCTCTAAATATTTTACGATTATTTCCACACACTTATGACTAATAGGTTTTTTCTGAATAAGAAAGGTGTGTTTAATTTTCGAATTTACTTATCGTAACTTGAGACTATAATAAATAGAGTCTTATCATGATCGATCATGATCGAAGTTATCTTTGTATTACGTTTATTAGAAATTTAATTTGTAGATGCATCTCGTTTTAATGAAGCAAATTAATTCTGAAATAGAGAAAATTATATTTTGTTTTTTGAACTTTTAAATGCCGTTTTCTACGGACGAATCGCAATTCATTCTTTTAGTGTAAGGAATTGGAGTATAAAATATCGTTAAATGGATTAAATATCCTTGCTTTGAGTCACATTTTGCTCATTATAAAAGACGAAGGAAGAGTTGCACAGACAATCTTCCTTCTACGAATTTACCACGCGGCTAATAACTCACAATTTTCCGGAAGGAACCTACCGGAAGATACGGCAAGTCTCTTTTATCGCCTATGCATCAATTAAGCGGGTGATCCGTCTTTCGTATCGTGCTACAAACATCCGATATACGGAACGAGAGGGGACACGGTGGAGGGGAGGGAGAGAGGGAGGATGGGGTCCGACGCTTATTTCCCGTCGAAGTTCCCGATTAAGTGACACTTAATATGAATTAATGCCCGCTTCCTCGAGGGCGAGAACGGAGCGCAGGCAGGCCGACGGGACAGAGGGCCGAGGCGGAGCGAGGCAAAGCGAGGCGCGCGAATATATTCTGCGAAGTCGAAACCGCAACGCGACCGTAGCCACCAAGTTACAAACTATTTCGAGTTCCCATCGATCAAGTCGAAAGTCGCTTGTCGGCCGAACGAGCATGAATCAGCGAGGCTTATTGAGCATCAGACGTATCTGGAGCTCTCTCGATCTGCCGCGATCTGCAGATCGAGAGAGTACCATGGCGGAGAAAGCGGGCGAACGTTGTTTGTCGGTTTCCGGAGCGGGGGCGGGGGGGTACGGGATACGAAATGGAAGGGAATGAGAAAGAGACAGAAAGAGAGGGAGAAAAAGAAAGAGAGTAGTGCTGGTTCGGCGGCCACTTAAAAATTGATCGAAACCTTTTTACGACCGGTGGTCGATGCCAGGGTGGATGCTCCGAATATCGTGGGTCCAGAAGAAACGCGTCTCCACGGCGCGAAGAGAAGGAAAAGACCGGTTCGCGGTTCTTCGTGTAAGTTCGGCAATCGAGTCGCAAAGTCGTGCACATGCCGGTTACTCGTCCTTCTCTCCGTCTTTCTCGATCGTTCGCCAACATCCCTGTGTGCCATCTTTTGACGCTGTAGCGGCAGCTGGGATGAGTATGCGTTGCGTATGCGTGGAGACGAGCGCGCTACGTGCTCGCGTTCTCCGCCCTCTCATAGAATAGTTCTATGAACAGACGAAGGCTCTCCTCTCCTCGGATGAGATCTCGAGCGAGATGGAGAGACGCCTGGCAAAGACGGCGCAAGACGCCGCTGTCCCTTCGCCGTCGTCGAGGATCGTCCACGACGACTCACGTAACGCTCGAGCTAGTTTCGGACGTGCATTCAGTTCACGTCTTTTGTCTACTGTCGCTTTGCGTTTCGCTTGGACATTCGAGAAAGGCCGGATAAGTACAGAAGCTAGTTCTGGCCATACCAAATGGCTTGCATTGTAGAACAACGTCGCATCCTTAGAATACATTTAGAAATCTTATAACACAATTGTTTAATTATTTAATTACTAGACAAATAGAATTTTAGATTTATGGAAACGCATCGATTATTATTTACGCACGTGAGTACATTAAAGCGCACGTGAATAGGATCGTCTCCTTACTTTTTCGATATTTACTCGCGTATCGACGATAGCGCATTCATCGATATCTTCCTTTTTCGACGCCGGGCACGGCACGGATATCGATATTTTTTGTCGGCTCTAATAACGAGTAAAGTGTCGATGCTTTTTTCCGATACCGTGTCTCTGGTCTCGCCCTGTGCAGGACCGACCGGGAGAACGGCGAGAAGATACAGACAGGTTGCGTGCAATGTCCGCTCGTTTCTTCTCTCTTCTCTACCCGCTCGTCGCACATCGCACGTCCGTACGTCGATCGCGTGTAATGGTAACGTGGCGTTCGCCCGTGTGCGTGCGTTACACCGTAGGGCGCGCGTATACGCGCAAGAAAGACGCTGCGCTTCGCGTACGAAACGCAGGACGTCCTCGTCCTACCCCGAGGTCCTGCGGTAGGCGCGTGCTCACTCCACTTGGGTGCCGCCGCTCGCCGCCGCTATGTGTGAGTGCTGCCGCCACCGGTCTCGGTGGGGGTAGAAACGATTGGTGGACGCTGCGTCGAGTTAGATGCCGAGGAGATCTCGCTCGTCAGTCGTGCGGTGGCCGTCGTACCGAGTGTTACGGTCTCCGTCGTCGTAGGGAGACGATTTCTACTCCGATCTCTATCCTTCTGTCTGCTCATCGCGTCGTCTTCGTTACCGCGGATTGCTTGGGTCGCGAAATCGTCGATCGTTTTCTCTTATCGTTCCTTCTTTCCCCCGTCGACAGCTCTCTCATTTTTTGGAATCTCGGGGCCTGACTAATTTTTCAATGGACCCTGATCGAGAAACGGAGCGCTTTTACCTCGACACCGACATCGAGGAAGTAATGTAATGTGCGGGATCTTGTAATGGTACATCTCGGGACGCGATTCGAGAAGTTTGTACGAGACGTCAATGTCGCGCGGATAACAGGGCACGTCCCCCTCGTCCAAATGCGGGATGTCGTAGCGAGACGCGACATCAGTTTGTCAGCGAACCACCGTAAGCGGATAACATTCTGATACAGGGTTGATGCCTGTTAAGCGACTTGGACGTGACGTGGCTCGGTAATCACTGTCGATCGTTCTGAAGAACTGAGTCCGAGTCGAATGCGGAATTTAGAGAAGACCGCGAACAATAGAATAGCTTATTTTTGTCTGTAAGGAAACGTATATTATACGGAGCACCCGTGCCGCGTCGAACAAGTCACCGACGCTTTAAATCAAGTGATGTCATAGTGTAAACAATCTTGGATATAATTTAAAGTGTCACTACGTGATAATAGTTGCGATTTCGAGATCACGTTGACGAACCGACTATTGTTGATTTATTGTGGGCATTCGACGTCCGTAAACGCTCACCGCTAATCGGATCGGAGTGAATCTTGTTGTTGAGCGACGGAGCGAGTGGTTTTAGTGACACGTCTCGACCAGGCTTGCATGAATAGACGCGCAGTGGGCAATAACCGGTAACGTGACGCGGTGTCGCGGCGTGTGATGATTAGGAGACAGAGAACCGGTACCAAGCGCAGGCAACGAGTTCACTAAAGATGCGTGGGCTCGTCGGTCGGCACGAAGGTCCCGGGAGAAGATCGCTGTCGCTGTCATTGGCCTATTACTGCCTGCTCGTGCCAGTGTACCACGTGCTCGCCGTGACCAGCGAGCTACCGCCGAGGCTCGATTTGCCCGACTATTGTTCGTGGGATTCGCGCCAGGATGGCGCGCTCACCTGCGTGCATCGTTACACGGGCAACGACTCGCTCAAGACGAATTTTTCTCAGGCCACGAGCGAGTACGTGACCTCCATGAACATCGTCTGCGAGGATTCCGATCTGGAAGACGACAGTGGCGTACTCAGCGTGGACAGCTTCCTTCACCTATGGCGGCTGCGGTCGTTGAAACTAACTGGATGCAAGTTGGTGCATTGGCCGGCCAAGTTACTCAGCAGTCTACGCGATCTTCGTAATCTGACCGTTAGAACGCTGAACGGGCACAAAACCAACTACAATCTGGAGTTGGAAAAGGGCGCTTTCGACAATATGCCGCAAATCGAAAAACTCGATCTATCATGGAACAACATCTGGCAAATACCACATCCCCTGTTCTGTTCCTTATCAAACTTGGTAACTTTGAACATCTCGTGGAATTTGCTGAAGGACATCACGGAACTCGGATTTCAAGATGTCAGTGAAGAGAAAGTATCCGAGAAGCATCCGAGACGTCAACTGGAGTCCACGTCGGCCCGTCCCTCGTGTTCCCTGGACGTGCAGTCATTGGACATGTCGAACAATCAAATCTCCGTACTGCCAATCAACGGATTTTCATCGTTGAAACGTCTCAGAGTATTGAATTTGTCCAGCAACGCGATCTCCATGGTAGCAGACGAGGCTCTGCACGGACTCAGGTCCCTCGAGAGCCTCGACCTATCTGGGAACAAAATCGTCGCTTTGCCGGCGGCGTTGTTCCGAGATGCGACCAAGTCGTTGAAGGAGCTGATATTGCAAAACAACTCTATCAGTGCGCTGCCGGGTTTAGTGACCGATATGAATCAACTAGTCACTCTCGACTTGTCAAGAAACGTCTTGACTAGCATGTGGTTGAACGCGGAGACATTTTCCGGATTGATACGCCTCGTACTCCTGAATCTATCGTACAATCGGATTAGCAGGCTCGATCCGGCAATCTTCAAAGACCTCTATACTTTGCAGATTTTAAATCTCCAATTCAACGAGATAGCAACGATATCAGCGGACACTTTCTCGCCGATGAGCAATCTACACACCCTAGAATTAGCTCACAATCGTTTGACTTATCTTGATGCTTACTCCCTGAACGGATTATTCGCGCTGTCGCTGCTGGCCTTGGACTCCAACTTGCTCGAGGGAATTCATCCGGACGCCTTTCGGAACTGCTCAAGCATGCAAGATTTAAACCTGTCCGGCAACAATCTCGACAGCATACCGGTGGCGCTAAAAGACATGAGGATATTGCGGACCCTCGATCTGGGCGAGAATCAGATCAGAAGTCTGAATAAGCCCGGTTTCCGAGGAATGTCAAGTCTGTATGGACTAAGAATGATCGGCAACGAGATCACTAACATCACGCAAGAGGATCTCGTGGAATTGCCGGCGCTACAGATCTTAAATCTGGCCAGGAACAGAATCGAATTCGTGGAGGACGGTGCGTTCGCTGCCAATCCGGCGCTTCAAGCGATTCGACTCGACTCAAATTTGTTGCAGGATATGTCCGGCATTTTTGCAAGCGCGCCCGGTCTTTTGTATCTGAACATGTCTGACAACATGATCACGCAGTTTGATTACAGCTATCTGCCTGAAAAATTACAGTGGATGGATCTACATAAAAATCTTATTACGGATCTTGGCGTCGCGCCACGGAATATGAGATTGCAGACGCTCGATATGTCGTTTAACCGGCTAACAAGGATACATTCTCGGTCGATCCCGGATTCCATCGAGCTACTGTTCGTCAACAATAATTTGATATCTGCCGTGGAGCCGCAAACATTCTTCGCCAAGACGAATCTCACTCGAGTGGATCTCTATGCGAATCTGATCGTCAAGATGAACCTCTCGGCGTTCCAACTTACTCCGGTGCCATCTAACAGGCAACTTCCGGCGTTCTACATTGGCGGAAATCCCTTTATATGCGACTGCACCACGGAGTGGTTGCAGAGGATCAATTCGCTTACGCTGAGACAGCATCCAAGGGTGATGGATCTCGAGTCCGTTTACTGTAGATTACCTTACGATCGTCACAAGTCGTTTATACCGCTGCTGGAAGCCAAATCCTCGCAATTCTTATGCACTTACAAGGCGCACTGCTTCGCTCTCTGCCATTGCTGCGACTTCGACGCTTGCGACTGCGAGATGACATGCCCGACGAACTGCACGTGTTATCACGATCAATCCTGGTCGGCGAATGTCGTCGACTGTTCCAGCTCGGGCTATAAAACTTTGCCGGGTCGATTACCGATGGATGCGACGGAGGTTTATCTCGACGGGAACAATTTCGGGGAACTGAATTCTCATTCGTTCATTGGCCGGAAGAACTTGCAGATTCTTTACGCGAACGATAGCAACATCATCGCGATCCGCAATCACACTTTCAGTGGTTTGAAGCGGCTGCTTGTGCTACATTTGGAAAACAACAAGATAAGCGTGCTTAACGGCGTGGAACTGATGCCGTTGGAAAATTTGAAGGAGCTGTATCTGCAGAATAATCTGTTGACATATATCGATAACGGTACATTCTTGCCACTGCGTCAGCTAGAGGTCTTGCGTCTGGAGAACAATCGACTCGGCACTTTCGCCCTCTGGCAACTGGGCCAGAATCCATATCTAGTCGACATCGGTTTGTCCAGTAATCCGTGGAACTGCGAGTGCTCGTATTTAGATCGCGTACGGGAGTGGATGTCCCGTAACCGGGCGAAAATCAACGACTGGCGTAGCGTCACCTGTTCTCTCGGTGTGCCCATAACTCTCCCAGCGAACGGATCGGTCATAAATTGCGCGGCATTAACGGGCACGACTTCCGTCGTCGAGGCGCATCCGCTCGAGGCTTATCTGCCGCTGCTGCTCGCCACAGTCGTGCTGATTTTCGCAGCAGTCGCTTTGGTGTGCGGGGCAATCAGACATCGTCGTACTCTGAGAACCTGGGCCGCCAGCAGATGCGGTCTGCGGGCGTGCTACAAGACCGCAGCCTTCGAGGATCAGGAGAAACCGTTCGACGCCTACATCTCCTATTCTGCGGTCGACGAGGCCTTCGTCTCGACGATTCTCGTACCGGGTCTTGAAACTTCGTATAGGCTGTGCTTACATTATCGAGATCTCGGTGCCGGCAGCAACGTCGCCGACGCCGTAGCCGAAGCCGCCGACTCATCAAGGCGCACTATTCTCGTATTGTCGAAGAACTTTCTGCACGGCGAGTGGTCCAGGTTCGAATTCAAGGCGGCCCTGAGGGACGCTCTCAAGGGAAAGGGCCGTTCGGTAATTTTGCTTCTGGTGGGCGGTGTGTGCCCACGGGATCTCGACGCCGATCTTAAAAAGAGAATCTCGTCGCACACCGTGCTGGTATGGGGAGACAAGTTGTTCTGGCAGAAGCTGAGGTTCGCCATGCCGGACGTGTCTCCCGTTCCCGTTTTAGAGAGACCCCTGCCGTTGCCGCCGCCGCCGCCACCTCCGGTGCATCATCAATGGACGTAGAGCTGCCGTTATTTAGGTGAGAGAGAAAGAAAAAAAATATGTTCTGTCGTTTTTAGAGTAGTATATGCGCTAGTGTTCGTCATATAACAGCATCTCTTTCATAAATTCGTACTACGCGTTTATATTCATATACTAGAAAAAAAAACAATACCCCGAAAAGTTTTATAATATTAAACTTCGTACGCTTAATTCATGAAACAAGATTTTATCAAGATTCGATAAAGAATAGACTCGATATTACAAATTTAGAAATGGTTTTACAATAATTTCGAATTGATCTTCCACATAGTATACATATCTGATGAATATTTACATATGAATATCTATTGCATCGTCCAGCAGATTTCGAAATATCCGATAGTGCAATTATTGTTTATTACTGTACGAAAGAACTTTTATACAAAAGTTGTGATGTTATGTGATATAGAAATGGAATATTAAATAACATTCATTTGAATGAGGTAATTTGGGAGAAAAATAAATATAACATAATGTTTGAAATGCATTATACCATATTTTCTCTTGGACGGTTTTCCTAAACGAACAATAATTTATTCACAATTATTATATATTTGTGATCGAATATATGATATTCGTAATTGTGAATTTTTTTATATCTTTATATCTTTTAGCTACTGCAATTCTAGAATTCGCATACAATAAATTATACCGTATCGTTTAGATACACGAATTTCTGATAACATGACAGCAAGTATTATCTTGCTGAAGTATAATCTTTCTCGATGAAAGATCGTGTACATAACGCACCTTTGTGTCCCAAAATGGGAGTAACGTTGCTTCCGGTTGCTGAATACTTATACGATAGAAAGTTGGCTAAGTACAAAGTCGTTCGTCGTTAACCCAATAGAATTCATAATCGATGTTCGCGTGCCCATAAAAGCGCTGAGCGCGTGGTACGTATATAATGGTAACGGTTCAAATTATATATAATTCCTAAACGACAGGCTAACGAGGCGGTAGTCGTGCCATTGAACGCGCTTCTAGGCGACCTGTAGCCCATTTAACGGCGACACATTTCACGCTATTGTGATCGGGGGCATGAATGAGGTCATCTTTCGGCGGTCGGTTTTGCACGAACATATGGGTCGACGAGAAATATACGAAAAGTCGCATTAAATCCGTCGTTACATGTCCGCCAGAGGCCAGCGAATTAGGAAAGTCCATCAATCGTCCGGACCATTTGTGCTCTCATAACTATTCTCACTCAATTAGCGATTAAGTTCGCTTTGTTCGAATCCTGTCCCCTGCCAGAAGCACAGGAGACCGTAAACCCGCAATCGTTCATTCTTAAATGTCGATTCCGCAATCAATCTGACGAAAAGTCCTGCATGTTGTACGATTGACGCAATTATAATGAATTTATTTGCATTTTCACACACTATTAATATAAATAGATTAATAAATTGCAATAACATTATATAATGGATTCATTTAATTATAATTTACTTTTGATAATGTTGTTTTATCGGCCTCTAAATTATATGTGGTACTAGTAATAAAATTGTGGAATTATTTATATTCAAGGAAATTGTATAATGTGATTTTAAGATAACATCATAAAAGAATAATACAATAAACTTTGTCTTCGTATAGCCACAGAATTGCTAGATTAGGATATAAGAAACTCTTGTTAAGTTTTGCTATTCTTCTCGAATACTTTAACTCAGGACACATCATATTCATAAGAAATAATATCAGCAAGTTGGGGACACAATATTTTTTGACACAGTTAAAGAAAAGATCGCATTGTGTGCATTTTTAGGCTCCGAAAAAGTTTGAAGTCTAAAAATATAAAGTTAAAGGCGTGAGCACAAGTCTAAAAATATAGGTTTCATATTTAGAAAACGTTGGAAAACAAAACATCTTGCTCATTTATTATTGTCAGCTTTTCTATATTACTATAAAATATGAAAAGCGTTGCGAAATTGTGCAACGTGCAATAGTGTTAGTCATCAGAATTTACAGTTACAAAAATAGAGATGTGGCAAATACGTAGGTACGTTATTGCGTTTCTATACTGTAATAAGTGTATCTACTGTATTTATTATTTTGCTTTATTTTGCTACAATAATGAACAGTAACAGCAAATAGTAAATGCAACAGTAACAACAAATAGTAAAACATTTACTAGAGTTAAAACTGGAATTTATCTAATACGCATATATGAAGTTAAATAAATTAATTAACTCATCTAAGTCCTAGGAGATCCTACATGCATTTTTGTTTTAAATCCTTATAGCTCGGATTCTAAACAAAATTTTTAGACTACAATTGATATTTAGAAATAAAAAGAGTTGTTCTTTCTGAAAATCTAGTCGACGATAGGGTGTGATATCTGAAAAAAAAAAGACAAAGTTGAAAGTGCAGGAAAAACGTAATGACCCCTGCTTTTTTACTGACAAATGTTCAAATAATTTTGTCTTTTTGAATAGAGTTTTTGTTATTATTATATAGGTACTAGAATAAATTGATATAGGTATTTATTTTATTTGAGTAATCTATAACAAAAATTTTACTTAAAAAGGTAGAGTAGGAATCATTTACTAGTTAAATATTTGTCAGTAAAAGGCAGCGATCACTTATGCTTTTTTTTACCTTCACTTTTTTAACATATCTTTTTCTTTTCAGATATCTTACATATTTCATTGCCGACTAGATTTTCGGAAAAAAAATTTTTTTTTTTTTAATGCCAATTGTCTAAAAATTTTGAACAGGATCCGAGTTACAAGGATTTAAAACAGAAAAGCGCGTAGAGACCTCCTAGGACTTAATAGGTTAAGGAACTTGAACTTTCGCTTTTTACCAATTTCTAAAAATTTTGAATAAGATCCGAGTACAAGGATTCAAAAGAAAAAGCGCATAGAGACCTCCTAGGACTAAATGGGTTAAGAAACTTTCACTATTAAATCTACTTAAATATTTTTTTTCCCAATATTTTTGTAACAAAGCCTTCTGTCTTTATCATAAATGACAAAAATCTCTCTTTTTCGCTTTAAGTTAATGATAATTAAATTATATTTTATTCTCTTTGTTTTCACGTATTCTCTGAAAGAAAATTTTAACCGCAATTATTTAGTGGTAATAATGTAATAATTGTCTAAAATAACTCATTATTGCACATTTAACAGCAATTTTATTTCGCATTCTGTTCTCCCGCATCGGGAAATGACGAACAATTTCGTGATCCGCCTATTCGTCCGCCCGACTCGTGCCTTTGTAATCACCAGCCGAATAGAATTATCTCTGTCACGCAGATCGGCAACGTGGAAAAGGGAGGCCGAATGCGACGGACGTTACATTAATGCCAGCGCGACGCGCGGGAAAATTAGGAAAGTCAATTGATCGTCCGATTCCCCGCAATCCCGCAACAATGCCTTTCTCCCCTGACCACAGACTGCCAGACAGGCTCTCGATTTTCTTTGTATCAGGTGACCGACCATTCGCCGCGTTAACTTTCCGCGACACGCTTCAGTTTCAGCTGTTACCCGAGAGCTCCGCGCGAAATGGTGGTCATGGCTCGAAAGGGCGAGCTGAAAATACGAGAGGGGCTGGGGAGAGAAGTCCGGAAGGGCCCTTTTTACCCCATAAACTTTCAGGTTTAGACCAGGCGCCTGCGTGGTCGACGCCTCCATTAAAAGCTAAGCCGCCGATAAGCCGCATCGATATCAGCTCTCTTACTCTCTTCCTCTTTTTCTCTCTTTCTCTCTTTTTCTCTCTCTTTCTTTCCCTCCCAACGGGATTACGTAAAGAAGTTATTTAGCCGGAACACGGAAATGCTTATTGTCACGTTAGCTCGCGAGTGCAGCGGCCCGTCTATTCTCACAATAGTGTGCCGTAGCCGTTCTTTCTGCCGGATAGACCGCAAATGGATGCGATTTGCAAAATCTCGAGACACTTGCGCGGAGAAGTCGAACGGAGAATCTCACGTTTTTTTATCGTGATTTATCGCGTCCTATACGCCTACCGTTAAAGTCGGGATTTTGTTGTCAGTTTTCGGTTTCGAGTATGATGATGTACGACGCGGACGTCGCGGCTGGAAACAACTTTTTATCGATTGAGCTATCATATGGTAGTCCGTAACGAGCTAAGCACCCGTCGCGCGGCAATTTGACGTTCGTCGTGCCATCGTCGTCGAATTCAGCCCCTTTTCTCGACTTCGGACGGAAACTTACGGCCATGTAGAATAGGACTCGTTAAGGGTAGTTTCTCGCGTATTTTCGGTGATGGAATTTCCGAACGTTCGCGACCTTTTCCCCCTTCCCGTGCGATCCTTCGGGGAAACCATTTAACTGCTCGTCGCGCGATAACGTCATCGCAAAGGCAGGGCCACGGAGCTTTTCAATCTTCGTAGAGAAAAAAGCGCCAGGCGGTCGCAAAGTAAAACGCCTTAATAGAACTCCCGTCGACGGAAGAGCGTACTCGAATTGTCTACGAAAGAGCAGGTAGAATCTTCGATCGTAGGTATACCTGCCTGCGCCATTCGTTCTTGTACTTGACAAGGGCGCGCCCGAGTCCAGAAGACAAATGGGTTGGCTGTCGACCTTGCATACTCTCTTGGAGAAAACGAACAAGAAATTGAAAAGTGATTTGTATACTAATTCGTTTCTCGCACGCACGTTGGTGGGCGAGCATATATTTCGGTGTTCTAGGCGTACCTCCGGCGCGAGATGGTCGTTCATTACGCTCTCCATACACGCCACGTCTTAGTCATATTAGGGAAACAAGTGTAGCTGAAATATGCTCTCAACTTCCACCTAAGCGCGTGTCTCCTAATGGGATCTCGTTTAAAATCGTGGGAACGAGACAGGAATGTTCCGAATAATTTTGGATCAGATTGTATCATGAATATAATATAAGAAAAAACATATACATATTTCAATATAGCACATGTTAAGCCATCTTATTTAGAACGGCGCCTAGAAAAACCGAAAAAACTACATGTCGTGGCTAATGTCTGCGCGCTGACTTCGCGTTGATTTTTGCAACAGCACGATCTCCACGCTTCGTTACATGCCTTATCCGAAATAGCGCTCGCATACGTAATCTAATGGATTACGTGTCTAAAAGTCACGCATCGTGAAAGGAAATAAGAGTGACGGCGGGTCTGTTCGAGTAGTTGAGCGCGCGAGTTTTTCGTACGTGCGATGCAAGTAAATAAGCGTAAGCTAGACCTGCAGACTGGTAATCGATGCTCAGGAATTCCTGCGAGAAAATGTATCGCGAGAGACGAGATCTAACGATGGGAATGGCCAACCATCCGGGGATGCCAAGTTTCTTAATTATTAGTTTCATAATTACGCCCGAGTTAATTGTAATATCGCGAGCTCGGTGTATATATATATATTTTTTTTTCTTCGTCTGGATCGATTACTTATTCGTGCGCGTCTGAAAGCATCGCGCCTCCAAATTAATTACAGTAGATGCTACGTCTTTAGTATACCTTCGCTCATTATAATTTTCTACACGTTGTACAAACTACGCGATAAACTTTATGGCACGTATTACGAGGAAGATTATATCTGAGCGTCAATTATGAACGCGTTGAGAAAGAGTTGCATCGTTAATCAAAATGTGAAGATCACAGCAGCTTACACCAAACAGACGAAATCGAAAAAAAATTGATTAATGGAACGAGATAGAGGATTCTAAAAACAGAATAGTAATAAGCCATACTGCTAAGATTAGCGAAAATTCTGTATCAACGAAATTAAAATGGAGTATTAAATTATCTCACGGTTCTACTTCGAGTTATAATTCTGTATTAATATTTCTTGGCCTTGAATCAAAAATATTTTAAATTTATTCACGTTATATTATTGCTCATCTGTCTCATTATTTTCATATATCATGTTGTTAACCAGATTCATTAATATTACAGCTAAATGGGTTATCAATGAAAATCTATTATGATAATTGTCATCCATTTCCATTAGCCTCTAAATTATTAACTTGCTTAAATTGATTAAATTTTAACATAAAGAAATAAAAATAGAATTTCTAATAATTGTGTCAAATACAACATCTGTCCTTATTCAATTTTTCCATTTACACAAATGCTTGATAATAGCAGATTATCTTAGCATGATGTAAACTACTAAAAATTTGTAATTCTTTGTAACTTAATACTTTTAGTTAAAATTGCGTGTACTTTTGTTTTATCTGTGCATACAAAAATTGAAGTATATAGCCTAAATATCTAAAATACTTTCAATCATCTTCAGTGTTTAGTGCTTTCCAACTAGCAATTTTAAAAATTGATTTTATAAGTTAATCAAAAACTCTAGATTTAATTTAAGTTAAAGAAATTTATATTTATTAATTTAATTTAATGTAAAAGATATGTACTGTTTTTAATGACATTTATTTGATTATCTTTTAGAAGCAACTGAATTGATATAGATAAAAAATAATAAGTGTCAATCGATATTATAAAATCAGAAGGTATTGGCAAAATTCATCTCATTGTAGACTGTTCGTTCACGCGTGTGTACGCGACTCGCAAAAGAATCGATTCTCACAGACACAGAAGGTCGTGCAGGCGTATACTGACATCCTCAGAGTATGAGTCAATGATCCGGAAGACTTGTTCCCGGTGATTCTGGAAAGAGCGACTGACGAGGGACGACGAGGGTTTTCGCGTATCGACGCGAGTACGGTATTACATTTCCGAGATTGGCATATCGCTCGCCAATACACCGCGGGTGCATTGTCCATCGTCGTTGTCGTCGTCATCGTCGTACCCGGCAAAATGCACCTCGGAAGCGTCCCCGAGCCCTCTTGCCCTTTCATTGTCGGTTCGACGCGCGGTGTTTTACGGCGAGCTTCCCCGTTCTTCCGCCAATGCATTCCGAATTGTACGCCCCGTTGTCGTATACCTTCGGGAGGTCCTATTCTCTCTCCGGCTGTTCACCATTGTGCCCGCCTTTAGTGCGGGCTGCCGTCGGAAGCCGGTGGAAATGTAACTCGTGATGCCCGCGCACGAAACGAGTCAAATAAGCCGGCGACGAGTGCACCTTCTTCACAATACCCGGGAAAACTCCCGAGAGCGTCCAACGTTGACATTTCAAGCGAACGGGGCCGCTCGTAAAAGTATAGTACGCAGTCGGAAGATCGGTTTCGGGTTTCACATTCGGTGACAGACGAAACGCGTTATCGACATTCAACGTTATCGGCATGCAATGTTACCGGATTAACCATCACTGTGGAATGGAGAAGTAATGATCAAGTTCGTGAGACTGATATGCGAGTATTTCAATCTATAATATCGCGAATAATGTATCATTCTGTATCAGATACATTTATAACTAATTAAGAAATCTCTGAAGTTTCGTTTTTTAATTATGACTATCATATGACAGGTTATTATGCAATCAGATGTATCTTCTTACTTCCAAGTAGAAGTTTAAATTAGTATTATACTGGATTAACTTATTTCGTCTCTAGAATCTTATCTTGTTACATAGTTCAGAAACTACTGATATCTCGACGTTTTATTTAAGGAAAGAGCGATTCTAATTTAGTCGAGAAATCTGTTAAAGATAAAATCGGAAATTTCAAAATAGTTTGCACATCGCGCCTAAGGAATTTAAAAGAGAAGGCTTAGAAAGAAGCTGGAAATTCATGGCTGTAATGTTTTCAAAATGAGATGCGTGACGGATTCGTTCGTTCCGGAGACGGTGACGTGGCGCGCGAAGTTATGCGGTTTTATGACGACGGCTCGCTATACGGTTGCTTCTTAGAATCTTCTTCACTAATCTTATCGAGTGCTGCCGGTATGCCCATAAAACACCTGCATCCGTGCGACATTTGAGGAGGTCGCGGAACGCTTTTATAGTGCTTTTAGCTCGACTTGTACTCGCGGCACTGTCATCGTCACTTCGCGGCTTTTCTCTCAAGCCCGGCGCGCGCGACGCGGAAGAACAGCGGGACAGCTTCCCAGTAAAGCCGTTAAACGACTTATCTGTCGGTGTATTTGGTCAATTTGGAGAGCATCTTTTCCCTTTAGCACCCCACGATTTTCTACGGTCGCGAATACCGCACCACGCCCCGGTATATAGCCTTTATCCGAGTTTCCCCCGCGTCTCACTTAAGCACCACTCCGACTTTTAATTCGTGCTGCTTTTCATCTTATCGCGCGACGCTTCTCTCCCTCCTTTTTATTAGCGTTTCTGACTCGCCCTTTGCGTTCTTCGAGGCTCTTTCCCTTGAACAATGGAAAACGGGCGACAGCTCGCGCGGCATGACGATGCGACTCGAGGGGAGTGCTCTTGAAAAAATTTACGCGGCCCTCCTTAGACACTCCGCGCGATTTGTATACTTTATTTCGAGCCCCTTCAGCTTTTGCTCAGCCACGGCTCGCGAATCTTAATAGCAAAATATTTGTCGTATTAATGGATTCTTCTTGTACGGCGCTGAAAACCGTATTACCGATATATTTATACTCGTAAAGATACGCATGAATGTATAATGGCGCTCCGCGCACGCGATTACACGCGATCGATGCGGCGCGGAATGGAGCGGTTATGATATAAATGCCAGCACCATAAAATATGGTTACATTGACTACTTTTTTTTCTCTCTCGGTGTACTTACGAGCCACTCAGTGGTATATCAACGGATATAACGTTTGGGTGCGTTTTCCCCTCGCGAGTCGTCGCCGACTTAGTGCCGAAGGAACCGATGTGACTCACCGCAAGGGACCAGACGAATTTTCGGTGGATTCATAGCCACGCATAAATCGATACGCTTCCACCATAAGGTACTGGGCGGCGGCATGGGAGAGAACGAGATATATATATATATATAATTCTTTTTTGTACGCTACCTCACGTACGCGTCCCGCGAAAGCCGATTCCCCCGTACGTGATTTACAAATTTACGAGTTAGAGTTAATTTGCAATTTACGCGTTGCGGATCCGTGCCGGTTACAGCGCGCGAGGCAACGCGGTAACAAATATCGGAGTTAATTCGCTCTCGATTCTGCAATAAACGAAGTTAGCGCGCGGGCATGCCGGCGATACTCGGGCGAGAGGCCGGCCTTAACGCGAATACCGAGCGAGAAAAGGGTTTCGTATGTTATGAATGAAAACAACGCGCGGAGCTGCGCGCCACATGTATATATACCTACTACATACATACATACTGTTTTATTTCTAAAAGACTAGAATACTTTGCTGCGCCGCTGGCAAAATGAATCCCTTTCAGATGTCTTGTAGTCTTGTCCGCTTTTTGAGCGTCGCCACAAAAGTATCTCGATTTTCACCAAGGAAATATTTATAACTCCGCGTATAATACAGTATACAACTATTTTCATACCTTAAAAAGAGAACTTTTTAAGATGCGTTTTCTTGATACTGAGCTTTATTTTGAATAAGAAATATAAGGGAGTAATAATAAATTCCTCTCAACTTCGACACACAAGATTCTCAATTAACACATTCAACTGTTATGTTATTCAATTTTTATTTTACTCAAAACGTACAATTTAAAATAATAGCTAATTTGTCTCTGGCCACGTTATTATATAAACGTGCAATGACATAATATTAATATCTCTGAAATTTCATACGCGAAAGTTTTTGTAAGCAGCGCAATGAACTTGACTACGTAGTCTCAAGAGTTAATAAAGAGCTATAAATAATATCTATTATCGTGAACGTCTTAGCGCGATTCGAAGGGCGCACGCATGTTCGTTCACCCGCGGTTTTCCAAAGTGCTTACGCAGGTGACGCGAGACGCAATGCGACGATTTTCCGCTGCGCTGCCGCCGTCGTGTAATTAACACAACTGTAATGCCGCAACGTTGCGGCCGAAGTTTCAGAAATGTAGAAGGCGGGTCAAGTCTATTACGGCGCGCACAGCCGGCAATGGCAGACTAATTACTGAAGCTGCGAGCGGCTGACGCACGCGTTGCAACGTCGTCATCGTCATCGTCGTCGCCGTTGTCGTCGTCGTCGTCGTCGTTGGTTAGGCAAATGCCGCGCTGTGTCGGGATTATTACATATCTCGTTTAGTTTTAAGTAGGGCACACGTCTTTCCGCGATGTCAGGTCCGTGATCCAGAATTCCGACCGCAGAAAGGACGGATATTCTACGACGGGTGACGGGCAGTGGTGCGCGACATTAAGAAGAGGTGTAGTTCCGTACAAAATCATAACGGAGCGCACCGATGGAAATTCAGTCGAGCTGTACTAACAGCAGCTGCAACGCGCCGAAGAGAATTCCGAAACGCAATCAATTTATCAGCAGCGGGTGCGCGAACGTGACCAGACTTAAGTATATGGCCGATTTAACGACGTCGGGGCCGGGGAAAGGGATCCATGACTACTCTTAGCGCCGGGAGATTATGCGTTCACGCTGATCCTGGAATATATTTTCCACGTCCGACACAAAGCTGCGAGAACGAGAGAGAGAGAGAGAGAGAGAGAGAGAGAACGCGCGCGCGAAAGAGAGGAATGCCCCCAATTATGCACCGCACCAGCGACGAATTTGTTACGGCGCGCATTGTTAGCCGAACGTAACAATGAGGGACGTCGCACCTCCCTCTGCCGGCCACGTTCGATGGGGGTGGAAATTTTCGAATTACCCGACGTATTCCCATCCCTCCCATCGGGCTTGCGTCGGCTTTCACATCGGTTAGTCCCGTCCGAGCTTCGGCGATCAAATTTTCTGTATCGGTGATTTCACGATTTCGGAGGAGCGCGTGACTTTCGGCGTAACGAGTCACATGCGCATTTAAAAGTCAACGCGTTTTTTTTCTTTGTGTATCGATACAAAAGTCTGATTTACAGTATAAATAAAATAGGATAGACTGGAATTTTGGTTGGTATATTTTTGGAGTAAAAATTCTCCTAGGAATTTTACATATAAATTCACAAGAAAAAACACGCATATTAATAATAAATTGAAAGATAATACATATAATAAATGACGATAAAGTTAGATATATAAAGGTGGGACAAAAATGTAGTTTAAAATTGAACATTGTGATTATTTTATCGTCTTAGATTAGTTTTTGTTCATATTTATTTAGGAAAATATTTTTCCATTTTAAATATGAAAGAAAGTTAAAATAAACTTCCACTCGATAATTTTCCTCTTATTCGCAATTTCCATAATTAATAGTAATTAAAAAATTACAAGAATGCCGGTGTTGCGATGGCTGAAAAAGCTATGAAAGAAACTTATGAAAATGTCAGGTAGTTTGCCGTTCTAACGCTGAACAATCAAGCTGCTTAGAAAACGGCTTAGAAGTTACGAATAGGCTAATATTCGTGCGAAAGGATTCAATTGTATCGGATCTTGGCCACATTGTGAAATTGGTTTGAAAAGGGACAAATTTTTCGAGGACACTTCGCAATCATCGTATCTAGGACGGAAGACGGGTGGATTCTTTTCAAAGAAACTTCGGGATTCGCTCGGCAGAGCGGCCGCCACGTCGCTCGTTCTCATGCCGGCTTCCTCCTTAACGTTCTCTTGTTATTTCAATTGCCGTCTCTCTTACCTGTCACCGTAGCGTTAGTCTGGCCGAGATGCCTGAAAAGAGCAAGCGGGAAGCGGAGAATTTTCTGCGTCCATTGAAAGTAAGATAAGCGTGAGCGGGATCCGATGCCTCCGGGGGGTGGAAGCTCGACAAGGGAGAGCGAAAGAGAGACAGTGTGAGAGAGAGAAAGAGTCCGTCGTTCTCTTGCATGGTTTTCTCTTCTTGGGAATCCGCAAAATGGAGCGCGGTGCCTATCATAACATCCTCGTTTTACGGTAACAATGCAGAAGTAACAAGACATTCGCCGAAGGACATCGAGCGTGAAAAAATAACGCGAGCGGATGATTCGCGACGGAACGCTGGCGGACAGGAAAAACAGCCGCATAATTTTGCGGTCTGCACGGAGAGAGCTACATGAGCGGTGGAATAATTTTATAATATTACCGAATGTTTTCAGAATTTTTCTATGCTGGTGCTCGGCCGTGTCATATCAAAGCAAGAAATTTTCTATTTCGAGTTTCATTCGTTTTGCTTAAGTATATAAAAGGAAACGCGCAAAATATACAAGACTGCTCTTTCCAAAAATTACTAGCCTACATTTCCGCACGTCTCACGCGAGAATACAAATGACTCCCAGGCATAAAAATGTAGCGTACTTTTAGAGAAATAGAATTTTTACATATCCCATTTCCCATATTTTTTCCATGAAAATATCTTTGTTGTCTTGTTAGAAATTTGTAAAGTATAAGCATATATCGGTCTACGCTGTAGTTCTTTTTATTCTAGCGACTGCAACGTATTCAACACGAATAGCATAAGATAGGGACCAAACACAAAGCATTTGTCCGGTCTGTGCTAGAAAGGAAAAAAAAGTTACACGCAAAATAGCCATTTTCCCGGATATAATTTAAAAATACGGGAAATGTTTCGAAGGTATTTACGGGCGCAGAAGCAAACCGGGAAAAATTGCGACGGAAACGAAAAGTCGAAACACGATATGCTCGCGGTGGAACGAGTCATCATTAGGGTCTTTGAGCCCGCGGACGAAATTACGCTCGGATCTCCGTATGATCTGCGCTTTATTATATCCACTATGTAATTTTCATTCCATCCGTTCCACTTTGGACTGCATGCGTGCCTTCGGTCCGTTAGATGCTTTTTAACATGCATTTCCCGCGGCATTTTCTTCCCGATGTTTTCCTTGTACGCTGCTTTACGCATAGTCTTTGTTTTAGTATTCCCAGTTAATTGAATTGATACTCGATGTAAATGTCTAGTTTTAAACAAGGAGGACGAAGAAATGGAGAGAATATATTTAAATTCTAAAGATAATATGTTCAAATATCTCGCTAGTAGTAATAATATTAAAACGAAATAAAACTAGTGACGAGAGCGAATAAATTTGCAACGAAATTAAACGATTACGGAAGAGTGATGGAGAACTACGCGGATGGAGAGCTTCTCGATATTTCTTTTCTAGTTCGATAGTCCAGGCATGTAGCCGTAACGGAATTCTTAAGTACAAATTTAAGGAGCCTCAATGGTTCGCGCCGCGAACGAATAAAACCGTGGAAAGTTTCGATTGATTTTTCAAGCTGAATTCACAAGCACTCATAATCCAAAGTTTCGAGGGTTTTCAAGAGAGGAGGAAGAAAGTGCGAACCGAAATGAGATCCCGTGACGGAGATAGCCGCGTGGTGGGAACCGTGGAAACAAAACTAATGTCGTTAACGTAAATTTTAAAGAAAATAGAGGGGAAACTCTATTTCTCTTATGGGTCCGCTTTAATTAATAACTGAGTATATATTTGCGCGTTCGTTTGTACAAAGAGCTTGTACGCCGGGGAATAACATTTCACGTCTAATATATTTACTCTCTCGCTTTAAAGTACATTTACATTTATGGAAAATAAGTGTTCCGTGCAAATCCTCTTTGCTTAAGGATGAAGACGCTTGTCGTTCGATACTTTCAAGAGATTAAAATTAAACAATCATCTGATTCTTGTATTAGAAACGATTAGAAATAAAAACTGGAAATATTTCGATATTTACCGAGTAACCCGGTAATGTTCAGAACTAGACGCGTTCCGATCATTTGTTTCACTTTCGCGAATGTAAGTCAAGGGCCAATATGGCAATGGGATGATAAATAGGTTAAATTGGAATATTTAATGAGTACGCAATTCATCAATTGATCGCCGTAGAATCTTGTAGATTAATCTTTATTGAATAACAACTGTTTCAAGCGAGTCTCGAGATCCGTTCCGAGGCAAGCTATTGCACGATATTTACGCGGAAATACCGTCGTCGCGTCGTCGTCGCTAGCAATTGCCTTCCACGTTTTCATTCTCCCTTTGACATTAATTCCCGTGCTCGGGGAAATTAATTGGCGTTACACCGCGGGATATGCATGCCGAGTGCCGCCGTAATTAATAAGGCACAGTAACGGCATAGAAAACGAGCTAGTGGAAACCGGCTTGGCGGCGGATGATTAGCCCGGAGGAAATCACGGTGCGATAGCTCAAGATCTCGCGAAACAACGATCCGTCGTACTGGTTTTTACACGGTTTTGTCGCGCCGCGCCGCGCCGTTCTTTTTATTGTGGGTCGGCGCGACGAGAACCGTGCGTTCTGCGGAGAAGGAGAGAGAGGATGAAGAAGAGGAAGAGAGAAAAAAAGAGTGGGACGGGGTGAAAGACGGGGAACAGAAGCGGACGGACAACGAGGCATTGTTCGCCTCGCATGAGATTGGTGAAACAAGGATTACTTTACATGATGGTGTAGTGGTCGCGGGCATTAGGCAGGTGTTACGAGACAGTCTCGTAATCTCGTAACAGAGTTTCGCCCGGCGCAATAATCGTTAGAACCGCGCATAATTGCGACCATCGTACGCGCAGTTTGCATAGCATTTCGTTACGGAGAATCTCTCTGATTTTATGATCGCCGTCCGCGATGCTGCGCACGGTACCGTAAAAATAGTTCGCAGCTCAATGGAACTCGATTCTCGCGATTCTCTTTGGTAAGAGACGCAGGGTGAGCAGTCTCGTCAGAACGAAATTTTTGCGCTCTCGGCACCGCATTCGTTCGGTTCATTGGTGTCCATCGGTGAAGCCGCGATTGTATAGGTGGTCTAAGTTTGCTCGTGTAATCGCCTTGTTCGCGGTATCATTCTCCGTTCTCGCCGCCCACGCGGCCGAACTTTGCCATACACGGACGCCATAAAGCCACGTGTAATTGTGCAAACGCGTTGGCGGTATAATTGAAACAGGAGCCGGAACAGCGAGGCGGAAACAAACGCATCTCGACAGTTATTCGATTATTCGTGCGAAAAAATCGTAAATGCGCTAATTAACTTCGAAAGCATTACGTTACGTATGCGCGCATGAGCTTGGAAAAACGTATAATCTTAACTTTACAACGGTATTTTTGTAGCTTCCCTGGCATTTGCGCGGATACTGTGAGATATTTATTGCCGAGCTATAAAAAATCTTTCTACATATAAAGGACCGATATTGACCTGTATTTTTTTTTATTTATAAAAATGATATTTATTCTAGAGATGGGAAAACTAATGGGGAAAACGAATGAAATGTTAAAAAGAAGAATTTTATGTTTTATTATTTTCACATTTCTCGCTTATTTTTTATTTGAGCAAGTTAATATTGTTTAGTTCAGAAATTTTATACAAATTTGCTTTAAATGCTTTACGAAAAATGAAACGGGTGTATCTAAAATTAAGATTTAAAATAATCGGTATTGAGAGTATACGGAAGATATAATAATGTAAAAGAAGGAAATTTTATTTATTCAAATATATGATACTTAGAACTAAAAAACAATACATATATATACATTCATATATACATATACATCGTATCTTCCTATATGTTTCATAAAATTTATCTACAGCATTTATCGTGACATCAATCGAGTATACTCGTCATCGAGATACATGAAAATAGCTCTTTGTAAAATGGAATCCGATGCTTTCAATTGTGCGTAAATAATGGCGCCACTCATTAATGCGACAAACTCGCGCCATTATACACGAAACGCGAAACGTAACACGGTCAAAAATGAGCGATAATGAAGCTCGGCTTTAAACGTACTCGACGAAAACTCGATTACCGGTGCATAAATTCGCCGCGTCGGTTAAATTCGCGAGTACGCGCACATTAAAAAGTGGCTGAAATCGGAGGATTTATCTTCGCATTGAGATTCGACTGAACTTATAAAAAGGAAGGGTCAATTTTCCCGAGTATATATCTGAGAAGGTGAGAGTGGCCAATCTCTCATTTCCAACCTTTCGAAAGTAACGCGTACCATAACGTGTTTGCCATCGACTCTACGCTATCAGAGTGTACATCGGTCGGGCGAATGACATCTCTTTGCTTTTTTTCCCCCTCCTCGTTGCAACGACCGTCGAGGTTGTCCCGTGGCAGCAATATTTCGCGCGCATGATTGGACAAAAAGCAGCCTCGAGTGGTCTCGGGGAGTGGAAGCGGAGAGCGGGTGCATGCCGCGCGAAGAGGATCGGAGGGAGGGCAGATGCTCACTCCGCAGCCTCACGCCCCGATACAATGGGGCTGGATGTACGGGGAAAATAATGGCAGTAAACCTATGGACCGACTCAATAGGGTTCCACCTTTCTCCTTCTTTCCTCGCCGCTGCGCTCCATCGAGATATCTCTCTTCCTTTCGCTTTCCTCTTGTTCACCCACTCGTTTGGTCCTGCTCTTCCTTCGCCCTGTCTTTCTCTCTGTTTACGCCAAGAGAAATCCGAAATCGCTATATAATAGTATACGATCTGCACCCTGTGTGTACGATTTTTCCAGCAAACATTTATGCAGCTTTCGACAGACATAAAGTGATGGTAACACGTATAAAGAGCCGCAAGGATCTTTTGCACATTATTCGACTGCTATTGTATTAATTTATTTATTTCAAATCTTTGTAATGCTCATTTTTGTTATCAACATTTTTCTTTCACCTTTCACTTAATAATTTTCACGTGAAGTTAATGGTAATTGAAAATATAGGATCTTAAGTGATAACCCGCAAATAAGTATAAGATGAAAATACCGTTTAATTTATGTTGGCTTGATGATACTCTTTAGCCGATTATTTACTGATGCATCTATCCTGCTATAAAATCAAGCTCTACTATTATTATTTGCTCTCACCGCTCCGCCGCACATCGACCGTTTTTACCTCGTGCGTCATCAGCAAAAGCTACAAAAGTTGCACGGATGTAACAGATATCCACCTTCCTCGTCAAAGCGTCTCACCTTTCCTCGGATCTCTTTCAGTCCCGTACCTTTCCCCATCCCCTCCTTTCCCCTCTCGTATTGTCTTTTTCTTCCCATCTATCTCGCTCGCTCTCGCTCTCGCTCTCGCTCGTCGTTCCGTACTGTCTGCCAGGTCAGGAGAAGGCATACGCCCGGCATTGTGCTGATCCTGAGTTACGTCGCAGCGGCAATTGTGTCAAGTTTACGGTCGAGCGCTATTCCATTGACTGCGGCGTATGTATCTAATGCGTGTCGCGGCATGAGCGGCGACTCACTTAGAAAGGTAGAGTAGGGAAGGCGGCAGGGACGCCGAGAATGCAACGTGGTTCGCATCAAAGGAGGAATTACTGGGAACTAGTTTTCTATGGCCTATGTGCCGGCTTCCTTAGGTGAGGTAAGGTCAGAAGGATGATTCCATTATAAGTTTCGCCGGCTCATCGGGCTCTTTCTCCCCTCCCTTTTTCTCTCTCTCGCTCTGTCTCTCGTTCACAACGCTCTCTTCCCCGTCTTTTTCTCTCGTTTCCGTATCGCCGTCCGTTCGTTCGGCCGGCACGTCGGCTCCTACAAATTGCTGCGGCCATCGCACTCGGTAGCGCTTATTCCATCAGCGGTATGATTCATCTTTTTCCGGGGTATAATGTATTCCGTGTTTCCAGCCCTTCCGCTCTCGCTCCGCGTTTTATTTTCTCCGCCTTTCTGTCTTCCCGTTACATCTCTCGCCTTTCCTCCCCACTTTCTTTTCTTTCCGTCGCACGTCGCACCCCACGTCCTTCCCCGGCATATCCTCACGCGCATGTATAACGACGAAATTTCAACTGTCACGCCCGTATTTCCCGTCGCCCATTAATTAACAGCTATCTCGCGTTCGTTCGTTCGTTTGACATCCGGCGCCGGCAGCTCGCGACATTGCCGGGCAAAGAGTTGCCCGTCATGCACGAGACAACTCGAGATCGCGTGAGTTCCCTCGCATATCAAATGAAACCGGGATTGTCGGCGTCTTTGTGCACATCTGGTTTGCTGAATCGCAAGTTAATTCACCAGTTGTCATGCAACTTTTCAACGCGGGAATTAATACATTCGTGATCACATGTCGGTGGCAGGATTCACAACTTGTCGGATAGATTAAGGGAGGAGATTGGTACGTTTGATTGTGTCGGTATCAGAACTCGTTATATCCGAAAAATTTCGATATAGCGAAAATTTCTAATGGCTCATAGCTTGCAGTGGCAAAAATCACATGGCGGATCGTTTACCTTGTGTTTATCGATAAATCGAGCGTAGAATGGATAACATTGATGGTTTGATTCTCGTGACGGTTATATTATATTTTTATATTTTATATACCAAAATTGAACAAAAAAAAAAGAGATTTGTTTACTTAATAGTGTCTACCATTCGCCACTGCATTGTTTGTTTATTTTTTTCTGAACCAAGTAAATAAACTGCATGCATTATTTTTAATTTAATATGACTGACGTATAATTTTTGTTTTTAAACGCATAAAAAAAGATATTGATTTCATATTTTCTGATTCTACGAAATTTAACACTTTGAGTGCCAAGCGTTGAAGTTAATAAATCTAATATTATTTTAATATTTTACTACTTTAATGTCTTAATAAAATTTATAATATTATTTCTTTAATATCTTAAATATTTAGTAAAATTATTCTTAATTGGGTAAATAAGACCGTCGTTCACAAATGGATGACATGACATTCAAAGTGTTAATGGGGATAATCCGAGTTATGAAATAACTCAATGCAATCTTTCTAAATATTTAATGCAATTATTCGTAAGATTACATTGCACCAATAAATCTGGTGAAATAAATTTTGAGAAAAACTGCAACTTCTCAAAGCTCTTAATTGCAAACTTTTTATTTGAGGTTCCTATTAATAGTTCCTCATGAAAGAAACGTTACGTGAGAGTTCGCGACATCATGGCAATCGCAGTTTCTTCTGGTTCGGCTTCTATTATCTGTGGTTGCGCCATCCAGAAACGACGCGACGTCTGATACATCCTATACATAGATACCGGCGGTTATAGATGGCCTTGCGATTCTCGGGCAACAAATATTCGAGTATCTCTTTTCCTCCGAGGAAACGCGCCCAGGGGTCCAGACGGGACGTGACCAAGATAACGAAACGGGGAGGAGGCCCACGTTCTATTCCACTGGCTTCGCGTGGTGAAGTCGACGCCCGGCATTTTAGTGGCGCCGAAATCTTGAGACCACCGCGCATCTCAAACTTTCCGGTGTGCCCTACGTAGTATAGCGACCGATGTGGCGTGGTACCGGAGGATCCGTACCGACGGTAACGTTTTCTCGTTCGAGTATATCTTCCTTTTATGCGGCGCGATACGCCGCACGTGGTGCACATCGAGCATCGCCCGCCAAGAAATATTTATTAGACCATCCTCGCGCTGAATTCTTACGAGCTCGACGACGCGGCTTTCACACGAGGCGTAAGCGTAAACGTAAAAAGTATGCCGATGCACCGTGAAATTACGCACACGCCACGATATAAGATGAAAATTATGATCGCACCTACATAAATTGCCGACTGCGAGATACCGTAAAATGGAATTAGCTATAACTTTGCGTTGGTATAAAAAATGTTTTCAACGTAATATTCAAGGAAATTAATAAATAAAGGTTTTTGTGTAAATATTTAAAAAGGGAAAAACACACGCACACACACTAAGCTATGAAACATTTTCTTTTATATAAATAAAATAATAAAAAGAAACTTTTATTTATTATGACGTAAAATTACATGCTACATGCAATTACATTAGCAACGTAGAAACCATTCTTAATAATGCAATAACCTAATGGACACATCGCGTTATCATTCGCTCTGTATATTTAATTACACATAATCCGTACGTAAAAAATTATTATATTTATTTTTAGTTCTGTTATGGATATCCACTATCCGTACGCTTATATTATGTTCTACAGAACAATATGGTGACTCATTCGAGGCATCTCGCTGGTCCAGACTCCAGACACCCACACGCCATACTTATGCTCTTATGTAAATTTGTATGCGATGGGCTTTTACGCTCAGCATCCGCGGTACAGTTTTTTTCCTTCCGTCGCTTCCATGGCAACGCATTAAATCGATGAGGGATTGCGACGTTTTTGTCGTGCTTATTTCACGTCATTATTTATACGTTTGTTCTTGTACCGCGTGTAATTTCCGCACGTGAGCGGGAAAGTCTGGAAGGAAAAATCGATTAACGCGCGGCTGGGATCGTGCCAAATTTTAAGACGGCGCGCATATTCTGAATCTAATATTTCGAATCCAGGTATCGAGTACCTACTTAATTTTCGCGCCGAGAGCAATGTAAATTCGATTTATAAAACGATAGATAAGTATTAGATTTGAGAGCACAAGAGGAATTTAAAATATTCCATAATTCGCAGCAGATTAATGTAAATGTAAAGTTTGAAATATTTATATCGACGCAGACACATGATTGATAGCCAACTGATGTGATACAAAACTTGAATACGGATGTTTTTACTTTTTCGCACCTCAACCTTTCGCTTGGCGCGCATTCGCATCAGACATACCTATCACAAATGACAATACTTGAAATAGCATAACTGCTTTTTAATGGAAATATCTCAAACTTGCTGCGCAATCTATTCCTACCCGTTCCCTCTATTTTGTCAGCTCGCTCTCCAAAGTTACTGGTAGATATTGGTTTGAGCGCCATCGCTGTTACATCGTGCGGTCCGATGCGGGAGAAACCGCGCACGAAACTGCGGCACGGCATTTATCTAGCTAACCGAGCCGTGTCTGTCGCCTGGAATTGCGATTCGTGTCCCATTGTACTTAAACAGTCCGAAATGTCGCCGGTCGATTTAATTTCGGGATACGGCAACTATTTCCATTTACGAGATTTATGTTTACCGCCTCCGCGCCCCATCGCGCGCTGCCACGCGCGCAATTGCTTGTTCGCGGAAAATATCCGCGTCGGGAAATTTTACGACGCTCTATTACGCGACGAGAGAGCCGATTTGCTAATGTTTATTAACTTTCCGGAGGGAACGCGACAGGCGAAAATTCTCTTACACTCGCGAACTTCGGAGCGACTTAGAAATTGCCTTTGCAGTCACGGTGTTCCAGATAAAACAGGACGGAGACAATTCTCCGCCCTCCGGCAGGATAATGCTAAACACCTCCAAAGTGCAGTTCGACGTTTCGTCCATTAGGCACAGTGCCTAGAATTCAGGAACGTCAATCTTCAAAACCTGAAAAGAATATTTATTGAATTAAAAGTAAAATAGAAAAAAAGAAATTGCCGCGATTAATTAATGTCATTAACTCAAATTATTAGCAACACTCACAGTTACACAACAAGACAATTTTGCAATTATTTTTAGATCGACAAATACTCAAAACTTCTCGTTGGCATTTAGCACTAACCGTGTTATTTCGCATACAGATTAACATAGTGGTCATTCACGCTGAAGACTTGCTCGATATGTTTCCATGATTTAATTTCGTTGATTCCCACGTGAATCTGCCGTTGCTACTTCGGCCGTTTGCGTTGCAATGTCGAGGAATTTCCGCGCGTCGTGGAACGACCGAATGCACGATTATGCGACGACCGGGAATACAAATATCTTTATGAATTTAAAATAGCCCTCGTAAATTTCGCGGGAGGATACAGTACGGATGTGTCGGCGGTCGTCGCGGGCTATATGTCTCCCCTCTTTGCGCTTCCACCGACTCGTCGGGAAATTTATTCGTCGGCGGTCCATCACCATCCGAACAATAACGAGTAAGGGGTAAGTCTCTAGATACGAACCCCGATCCATGTATGGCCTTTTAGTAGGAGAGCCGGCTGCACAAAACCCTCCCTCATCGAACATCCGGCTGAATTTTATTCGAATAGATAGCTTTTTTAGTGGTTAACCCTGTGCCGGGTTTTATATGCCCTGAAACTTGACCGAAGTGTTAAAAAAAGGGCCACTTCCGGTATGATTTTTTGAGATGAAACCCCCTCAAAGAACATCCGGCTGAAACTTGTGCCAATCGATTCAGGATGTCAAGCACATTGATAAAAAAATATGCTGCCACCCCCCACCTTGACAGGAACCATGGCAGCAACCCTTAAACGTGACATATTTTCGTACCGTACCTCCCTCACAGAACATCCGATTTTTTTTTTTTGGAAATGTAGCTCGAACATTCCTGAACATAAAAAAACAATGCTGCCATCGCTGGCCTTGACCAAAAATTTTTGTGCCACCTGTAAGTCGCGCGAATTTTAGCTGCCAATTTGTAACGGGTCAATATTTCCTTCACAGAACATACGATTTTTTTTTTTTTTGGAAATGTAGCTCGAACATTACTAAACATAAAAAAACAATGCTGCCATCACTGGCCTTGACCAAAAATTTTTGTGCCACCCGTAAGTCGCGCGACTTTTGGCTGCCAATTTGTAACGGGTCAATACTTCTCTCACAGAACATACAGGTAATCTCTTGCCATGTATTTAAATAGAAAATAAGACAATCTTTGACGAGAACGATCTTAAGAACCGATTATGAATACCGTCCATACTAGCGCGAAAATTCCCATCGAATATTTTGTGGAAAAAATAGTTTGTGATAAACAAGCTGCGCGTACATTGGTAGAGATATGGAATGAAACAAGGTAAGTTCATATAACATTCACGTATTTTTATTTATTTATTTTTTATTCTTATTTTTTTGTATTTAAAATCTTAAAAGTAAGATATAAAACATAAATTTAAATCACGAGATTTTTTTAAATCGCTATTGCTGTTGGAACTATCGACAGTATAGTCCTCGTCGTCACTATCATTATGCTCTATGACTAATTATGCTCTTATGCTCTATGCTCTATGAAGATTCAACTCTTAATGGAGTTGGATCTTCGTGGAACCATAGCTCTACTGTAACTCTTATTTTTAAGATTTTAAATACAAAAGAATAAGAATAAAGAATAAATAAATAAAAATACGTGATTGTTATGTGAACTTACCTTGTGCCATTCCATACCTCTACCAATGTACGCGCAGCTTGTTTATCACAAACTATTTTTTCCACAAAATATTTGATGGGAATTTTCGCGCTAGTATGGACGGTATTCATAGTCGGTTCTTAAGATCGTTCTCGTCAAACATTGTCTTATTTTCTATTTAAATACATGGCAAGAGATTACCCGTATGTTCTGTGAGAGAAGTATTGATCCGTTACAAATTGGCAGCCAAAAGTCGCGCGACTTACGGGTGGCACAAACATTTTTGGTCAAGGCCAGTGATGGCAGCATTGATTTTTTATGTTTAGTAATGTTCGAGCTACATTTCCAACAAAAAAAAATCGTATGTTCTGTGAAGGAAGTATTGACCCGTTACAAATTGGCAGCTAAAAGTCGCGCGACTTACAGGTGGCACAAAAAATTTTGGTCAAGGCCAGCGATGGCAGCATTGTTTTTTTATGTTCAGGAATGTTCGAGCTACATTTCCAAAAAAAAAAAAATCGGATGTTTTGTGAGGGAGGTACGGTACGAAAATATGTCACGTTTAAGGGTTGCTGCCATGGTTCCTGTCAAGGTGGGGGGTGGCAGCATATTTTTTTATCAATGTGCTTGACATCCTGAATCGATTGGCACAAGTTTCAGCCGGATGTTCTTTGAAGGAGTTTCATCTCAAAAAATCATACCGGAAGTGGCCCTTTTTGTAACACTTCGGTCAAGTTTCAGGGCATATAAAACCCGGCACAGGGTTAACCACTAAAAAAGCTATTTATTCAAATAAAATTCAGCCGGATGTTCGATGAGGGAGGGTTTTGTGCAGCCGGCTCTTGGACTATTTCTTGATCTATTACTTCAAGTAAATGAAGTATTCGTACGTGGCACTAGAAACAGACACGTTTTCTCGTAATGGCATATTCAAATTGTCAGAGAAGGGAGCATATCGCGCTCGAAGAGTGCCGCTGAAATTTAATATTGACAATAAATTCTTATAAGCAGTTTATTAATAATTTGCAGCCGTCATATAACAAATTTTTGCAGCTATTTCTTACGACACGCTTATCTCATGTTTCATACTTGCCGTATTTATACTTGTAACGTACGTTTATATTTGATTCTTTATTTGATTATAACTGAAACTACAAAAAATATCTTTCTATTTTATTATTTATTATAATAAAATAACCTATTTAAAACTGATAAGTTATGATAAATATACTTGACTACATATATCTGTAATTTTATTCGTTTTGTCGCATTTGAAACTGCTACAGCGAAGAAATAAAAAGAGATCGTATTTGGCGCATATCTTAATCTATAAATTCACTGCCACGACTTATGCATGACTTTCCAAAGAGAGATCGATTTTCCATCAAGCGTTAGTATCGGAACATTCGGAACGTTTACAACGCCGTTTGCGTCACCGTTCCGTCAACATTCTGATAACTTTATTGCGTTTTTGTGCAGCATTTTTATAAAGTCTTATTATGTCATTGCGAGTCAGTGCGGCCGGTCGAAGAGAAGGAGTCTATCGTAGAAAAATTCGTCACGTGCGAATTACGTCGTGCGCTTCAAAAAGGCATAAAGCTACACGCGCGGGGGCTTTTAAAGTCGTCAGCGCGAATAGGCGGCCGACCCGCCCTATGCCGGCAGTGGCACGTGTCTGACCATTGAAATCGGGAAATCATAATCGCGAAAAGTTTTTAATGCGACCGCCATCTGGTCCACGAAGCGCCAACGGCATTGTGTTCGTTGGGGAGGCTGCGACGGGCGCGCCGGCGAGATGAGTGATAACCACTCGACGACGAAGAAAACTACTAAATTCCTGCCGCTCCGCCCCCGCTGTTTCTCACGCCCGAGAACGTCGCCGATCCTGACGATGGGGGCCGCGGAGTTAGCCGGTTCTTCGGAAATGTTTAAGCGCGATGTGAGAGAGGGAGACGGGACCGGCTCGAGAGGAGAGGAAGGCATGCCGCTGCTGCTGGTAGTGGTTTGCGAGTGTTCCCGAGCGTCGTATAACGCCGGCCGAGAGAGCAGCAGGTGTTCGCTGCCACGGGTCCCTCTCTCGACGAACGCCGTGCACACAGCTTGCCCGGCAATTTCTTTCGCCTTCGCCTCACGACCCCCGAAAATGATTGGTCGCACCTTGCATCGGCTATGCAGTTTTTACTGCGCCGTGTGCGCCGTCCGGGCTTCCGCGCCCGGACCCGCGCAGAAGCTAATAATTTCGGGATCCGGGTCGAGCTGAGCGAGAGGGCGAGAGACGGACACGTTGAGAGACGCTCGAGTCCTTTCGTGGAAGAGAGAGTGCGTGTTCACGGCCGCGGACCCGTGCGCACGATCGGCGTCCATTAGAAAGGCCATCTCTTCTCGTAAAAGGTGAGAGAGTAGATAATAACGACGGGGAGAATCTTGCCTTTTAACGGGGAGATGATAATGAGCGGTTACGAGTTTCTCGATCGGGCGGTAATTACGTTTATGCCGTTGTCCGAATTAACGTCCCACCGTTTTTTTTCTCTTTTTTTTTTAGATTACGCCCGTGTTTTGCGCCTCATTGTCGTAACATTGTTGCTTCGCGCTCTGCATTTTGCCTGCATATAATTAAACGACCCCGGTCGTCTTCGACATTTATTTTACGTAATCCGCCTCTGGACAATGCTTTTACTGCCTGTACGCAGTCGTAAGAGGCCGTGACAGCAAGAAAATAGAATCAAAGAGCGAATCGAATTTTAAATTGAAAACTCCGTTCATTGAATTACCTGGAAGTATCGCTTCGGGGCAGGTCTCTTATCTCCACCAGTATTATTTTCTTGAGACGCTAGTTGTTAACTATAATTCAGTTCATCGTCCAATCTTGTTTACTCGTTATTGCAACGTTAAGTATTCGTAAAGGAAGATAATTAAAAGTCAGCATCTTAGAAACACATAAACAATTAATTTTAAAGCAGATTAACCGCAATTTATACGTTTCGGTTAAAGCAATGTGTCTAAAGTGTCAGCAAAGAAAAAAATACCTTGAATTGCGCTTTGAGAAAAGATGTAAAAAAATACCTTAAAATATGTATCTTGATATGAGGAGAAAAGTATGGGATAGAACGCTCGTATGTAGGTTTAATAAAGTCGTAACGTTTGCAGAGTCGTACGGGGCGGCGGTTTAATGGAATTGCGATGACGCCAGTTAGAGGCGAGCCGCATGGCAAACACGCGCGCGCGATTCATCACGGGACGCTGCATGTTTTATGCGACCGAATGTCGGACGACACACCCCGACGTACCGATTAAATCATCGTTTCTGCCTCTGGCCCACTGGCCCACAATTCGCCATTGTTTGTACGTGGCTGGGCACCCTCTCGCTCGGCAGGTACGCGTTTCCGCCAAACGTACCAATTTGTGAAATATGAAAGGAGTGATTCCGCCGCAGATTATCGAATACCCGGCGGTGTCTCGCGCGAGAAAACGCGCGGGACGAAATCGTTCGGCTCTCGAATTCTCCCCGGGTTACGAGAGAGAGAGAGAGAGAGAGAGAGAGAGAGAGAGAGCTTTTTAGCCCTTCGATACTCGTCATGCATCATTGAAACGCTATCGCGCGGAATTGATTCGGTTTTCGATATGATTTCTTGTCGTCATGTAAGTAAATGTCTCCGAATTCGAATTCACGGAATTATTTCCCTGCGGTGCTTGACAATGGTTCAACAAAATAGAGTTTGCTTTTGATTTACGTATTAAAAGAATATGTATATATAGAGACTGTTCCGTGATAAGACATTCATAATTCAACTTGCTCCGGAATTATTCCGAGCCGGAAAGTTTCAATAGATAACAAGATCTAATTTGTGACGCTTGCTCAATTAAAGAGGTTTGAGGTTTAATTGAAAATCATGCGACAGTGGCCTTACATTTGAAAATATAAAATGACTTGGTTTATAAATAATAATTTTATTTATTAGAATTTGTTTAAACATTTTAAAAGTTACAAATTTATTCACGCTCAGTTGGACTTTTCTTAAAATAGCTTTCGCGAACATGTAATTGAGATACGATCGTTCCATCCCAAAACAGAGTACGTAAACAACAGTGTAATAAAATCGGAAACGAATTCACAAGCTCCGTTAACCGTTCAGTCGGAGGGAATCCATATGTCGCAATCTCGATGTTCGCGGCGTCCTGATCCACGCGATGCACTTAAAAGATTTTCGTCCTTGCCTTTGGCGCAAGAAGGTCTTGGATGGCGTAATTGCAATTGGACAAACAACGTCAGAAGTCTCCTTTCTGCTTCGATCTTCCCTTCCCCGCTTTGGTTCTCTAACCCCCCTCGATGCGTTTTTCGCTCTCTTTTTCCCGCGTCTCTCTACCTTCCTATCTCTATCTATCCTTTTATCTGTCTCCCTCTTCTTCCCTATTTCACTATCTCACTCTATCTCAGCCGTTCCATTTCGCTCTGTCGTTGCATCAACCGGAATCTGATCGTAAAGGTCAAAACGACTGTCTCTGATTGATTTACCCACGGTCAATACACGGTGAAGAATTGTTTGAGAGTACCATCGATTCCGTTTCTTTTCCCCCTTCGCCTTCTTCTCCTCCTCTCTCCTCTTTTTCTCTCTTTCTGTGCCTCTCTTTCTCGCTCTCTCTTATCCCGAACATCCAATTCCGTATCCAATGGAGAGCTTTTCCGGCGAACAGTACTTATTCCTTGGCGCTATCGTTCAACCTGGAATAACCCCTCCGGTCGTTCTGGATTGCTGCGAACGTTCCTTCTTCCTTCGATCGTACATTAACCGTTTGCGCTCTCCCGCGAAACGCGATCCAACTTCTTCCCTTGGCTCCGCCAAGACCGCCCCCGTGTCGCTTGTCGTTCTCCCGTTCCTCCAGTTCCCCTATCGCGACAGGAAGAGTCGTTAAGTTCGGGGACTAACTTGGCCGGGAACTCGCGACTCTCGGATCATCTCAACCCATTTCCGAATGTCCGTATATTTCCGCCCGGTTGGCCTCTTGTTTCCGCGAGTGTTCTCTCGATAACGGTGTATGCGCGCGCGCGCGAGAGAGAGAGAGATTGCGGTAAAATATTACGGGACCGACGGTTTTATGAGCCACGTCAGAAAGGGATAAACTGCGACTGTTCCGTCATTTCGGGTTCTCCATCCGCTGTTATCTGCCACCTATTATCTACTCTCTCTTTATCTCTTTCTCTGTCTCTCTCTTTCTCTTTCTATCCCACAGTTGCACTATTGTCGTATGGAAACGTATGACCGTGTGCATTCGGCCGTCCGGCTGGTTGCGTCGCGTGATTTGTGACTCTCGTCGAAGAGAAAGTTACGCACGATGCATGCGAGGAACCTATCTGTTTACGCGTTTTGTCCGCGGCGTGGACGAAGAGCAATTTCGTTTGACGTCGTACTGACTTCGCTACGAATGGATCGTCGAAAATTTCGGGAGCGTCGAAACGAGCCTGCCGCGCCGCGAGTTCCGCGGAGTGGAAGCGAAAAATAACGTGCCCAGAGGGTCCAGACACAATAAAATGCAGCACCAGTTCGGACTGCGTCCCTCCCAACTTTTGAATACGTCGAAATAAACGATTTCCCTTCCGTGACTTCTGGACAAAAAAATCTCTCCCTCGAAAGATATCGTCAATTTTGCCTAATGCCATTATGTTCAACATTTCGACTGTTTATATTAACCCTGTTCAAATTTTAAATAAGAGCGAACGCTAATTTTGATCTCTCTGTGACTCAATTGTGCATTTTATGAATCTAATTGTAAGTAAAGTGGCGAATGAAGAGAATAAAGTATAATATTGATATAAGCAGTCAATAACAACAAAGAAATAAACGAGACGCGCGTTACGTTTATCCGCGGAGAAATATAAAGAATCATTTTGATATTACATGATTGATTACAAATAAAATGTGAAGACCATGAAGAAATATCCGTTCAAACGAATGTCTGCATTGTGTATCGATATACTGTTTACTGTGGGATGGAAAGCTATATTTATTCTTTCTTCCTTATATTCGTTTTCTCTATCGAGCCAACGGTTATCTTCCACTCGTGGTACGTGCATGCATCTCATTTATCATCGTGTAACTTTCTGCAGGAAATACTTGTTACGCTATTACTTTATTTTCTATCGATCTTTGTTATTTTCCCGAAGTATTCGCACCTTTTTTTTTTATTGAAGCATCCTCAGTTAAGAATGAATGCATACTTTTTTGAGTTTCTCGACTGTAATGCCGATGATGAACATGTTTCTGCATTCTCGGACGACCAATTTTCACCCACCGTCAGGAGTAGTAATTATTTCCTCGGGCTCGAATGGAGGGAATGGCGTACCGCGAAAACTTTTCAGCCCCCTACGTAGGGGGGTCTGAAGTTACTTTCCGAACTTTTGCATAATGCCGAACCGAAAAGCGCACGTGTGTGTACGTGCTGGCGATCGCGAGGCGTGTAAGTTCACACGAGCGTACGTGCGTAAGGGGCGTAGAGGGACCCGGCGCTTAAGCGCACTTTCCAAGTAGTTGCCGAAATGCAATTGTGCGCGGCGGAACGTGGCCGCGATAACGGAAATCGTGACATACGCCATTTTCTCTTGGTACAATATAGACTGGGGAACAATGGGTACCATTTTATCTATCGAATTTAGGCAGTTCGAGGGCGTTCGTACATAGCGACGAGCGCCCCAGCCAGCGCCAGCGCAACGAATATTCCTGTACTCTCTGTTTAATCGAGCACGTTTTGCGATGTAGATTCCGCAGGCGAACAAATTAAACGAACTCCTTCAGACTAGTCAAATTTAAGCACGGCGCACGACTAACATCTTGACGTGTGATTTCGTTTGCGCGTGAACGAGCAAACTACTCAAAAGGAAGTCTCGATCTCTCGGGAGGGGAAAAAAGAGGATCGAACTAAACGAGCTAAGATTTGAAGTTTCTGATTACTTCGTAAGCTTCAATTCAACTTGGGCCATTACGAATTACGTTATGCGTTCCTGAACCCTTTCGGGGTCGCGTGGTCGGAAAAATGCTGCCGCGAAGCGTATCGAGCACAGCGAAGAAATTCCGAGACCGCCATTAAGGAGGGATTAAACGCGACGAATATTGTTTTTATTCGGACTTGTCGCCAGCCTCGGTCGATCCAATTACCCGGCTAATCCCGCAAAAAAAGTCCGCGCAGATTTCACACGGCGACGGAATCACCGCCGCTAGCTCTCCGCGCGTACTTGGCTAAAACTTTGGAGAAAACCCGAAATCCGCGAATGGGGCTGCAACCCCGATCACTATTTAAATTCAACTGCGCGAACTATGTTAATTTGACAGAGAGGAAGAGAGCACAGCGGGAGCGAGAAAGAGATTGAGAGAGGGTCAGACGTGAGGAGGATAGCGAGAGAGGTAGCTGTGTCAGGTGAAGCGGAAAATCTAGTAACAGTTTTCAGGGGCGGATCCAAAGCTTTATCCGGTAGAGTTGAAGCGAGTTTGGGAAGGAGGGTTAGGTGGCGAGCAAGAACAAAGCTGCGGAAAAAGGGAAAGTAAAGGGCGCTTGAAAAAATTTATCGAGTGCAGCACTTAACTGCAGGCACGCTTTAAACCAACTCGCGAGATTGTCGGAGACCTTTCTCGATAGGTTTATTTGACAATGAGATTCCTGATTCCGTGCAAATTGTCTTTTTTCATCGGAGATGAAATTAGATTTTTAAAATTTATCCTATTACGCAAAATTTTGAGCTCTAAATGTATTTAATTATATATAAAAAAATATATGTCTAAAAAAGTTAAGTACTAGGCATTTTTATAATTATTATATATATATTAATTACATATATGCTACTAAGCGCAAAAAAATATATTCTTATAGCAAATGATGTAAATAATGTCTTGTACTAAGTTGATGTTTTTTTTATTATGATCAAACTGTATAATTATTTGTTCAATTATTTTTGTTAATAAGAAAATAATAGATACACTATATCTGTAAAAACATTTCGACGGAATCTTTGTCGGTGATTTCAATCTAAAAATACATCTCCAATTTATAAAGTTTCAGCTGATATAGAAAATAAAGAATGTTCAAAATCAGGTTAGAGAAATGTGATTATAAATATACTTTTAATTTTTTACAAAAAGATGAATATTGTTGTCGCATCTTGTTTATGTTAACGTTATTCCAGTGAGAAAACTTGTATTATAACCTCGTATAAAATAAACACATAAAACAGTGTAAAATGTTAAACACCTTTGTAACGCGTTGTTTCCGAAACATAGCAGACCGAGAATGGTGTACGTGTATTATACAATTCTTTCATAGCGTGCGTAGTGTTTCCTCTGGAGTTGTAAAATTCAGTATTAAAGTAGTTCAGCCCGGATAATCCTTGAATGAAGGGACGACCGTAAAAGAAAAAAGTGGGATAAATTATCAAACAGTACGTACGAAAGAATTAAAGATCGGCGCGGCGCGGGCGCGGCGTGGCGCGTTTCACGATCCGCGTGTATGTGCGAGCGCAAAAGTTAAAAACACAAAGGAGAAATATAGCCGGCGGAGAGAAAGGAGCAAAATGCCGTAGATTACGTTCTTTCGACCTAATACATAATTTCGCAGTGTTTCGCGGAGAGACCGGGCTCGTTACTCTTTTTTTTTCCCCCGCAGTCGCGGAGAATAGGAGCGGGGAAAATGTGAAAGAGCCGCGCCATCCATCCCGCTTCCGGCGACGACGCCGTACGTACAGGCGTGCAGCTGTGTCACTGGCCCTACCGACAAATCCCGAGCTCGTTTGCACGAAATGACTCTTACATCGTGTCAGCCCGGGATGGCTCAATCCGGATCACTGAGCGTGGCCGCAGGATCGGAGCGACGAAACACGAGCTTCATACGTTCCTGCGTATCGTCGTGTTTATCCGAAATTTAATTTTCAGTCGCTGTATATGTGTACATTGCCGCAGGAATGTATATCCAATTTTGCGCGGTATCGTGTATATTACAGTTTGCAGTTACGTAGTAAATAGTTTATAACCGTATAGCTTATGACGATTATTATTAGCTGGTCAGGATTTACCAACGAAAATATATGCATATTTGAATAATGAAACAAAATTAATAACATCAACATTTTTTAAACTGATTTTACTTTAATGAAATATTTGTTGTTTCGTTTTGAAGTAGGGAGATTTAGAGTCGAAATCATTGAGAACTAGAAACTGTCGCCAGAGAATTGCATTTTACAATTACTATACATAATTACAACATTATTATTCGTTATCTCATCGCGAAGGCAACATGGTTGGTCAAGTACAAGTACAGATATCGCTCGAACATTTCAGTCGCCGCTCGTTTTAACTTCAGTTCTCACTTTTTACAAATTTTTGACGTTATGTCGCATGTCGCGCCGGAAATGGAGAGCGTTACGTGACGCAAAAAGAACGCGCTTATTATTGCTTTCCGGCCGTTGCGCCCTCCCGCATATCCGACGAAAATGTTTTTCAATTCTCGCTCGTACACAACTTCGTGCCGCGAACGAATGTGAACTTTATATCTCTCCCTTCTTCCCCTCCTCCCTCCCTGCGCGACGCTTTGCGAAAGAATCAACTTTATCCCGCTATTTCCATAGAACTGCATGCGAAAATGTCAACTTTATATTGCTACCATTGCCATATTATACGCGATATCGGTACATCTCACTTCCCGGTCGGTGGCTGCGGGATCGAGCGCGCGTTCGCGCTGACCGCGGCCGCGAAGCCGATCAAACGGCAAATCGCGCGATATCGAAAGAGCTTTTGCACGTCGCGTATTTCCTCGGTCGGAACGCTGCACAATTCGCATAAAAATCGGTAACCTACACACAATGGGCGGAGAACTCGCGTCGCAACCCCAGAATCTAGTCCACCATTGTTCGGGCCAAATCATCTTGTCGCTCCAAAATCCGCTACATTTTTCAATCAAGCTATATTTAACTCGTTAACACCGACATATGCGGAGCTTGCATATAGCAGTGATCATTTTCTCAATAATAATCATTTAATTATTAAAGCTCTAATTACACGATGTTATGTTAGTCTCCCTCGGACACGGCTGTGAGAGATGAAATTAATGAATCCCCTCGATTATTCCCGAATTGAATTCTCTTGATTGTTTCGCTAATCAAGCTGTTTTCGTTAACTTGAATCATATAACAATTACATAAACTCGAAATCATTTTTCTGCATCGGTGAACAATCGCAATACATCCATTGTGCTATTCCATGAATGCGCGAAGTTTTGTATAAGAATCTAGATTTTCAAAGTTGGCAAAGTTTCTCGTGAAACAGAATGGTAATTCTGCTACCTTTTATTGTAACTGTTATTTGGTCAACGGCTATGAAACTGCGTTTTTGTAAACAGAGTTATTTGCCATTCCTTAACTACTTGATTAAATGCCGTACCATCTCACTATATTTTATACCGCGAAAGGATATAATTTTAATTACAAAAAATTTAGAAAAGTTTATCAATATTATTTTTAACAGCCCATGCATAAATGTGACATCCAGCATTATTCTTGTTCATCGTTTTTTCACGCCTGCTTTCATGTAATAAACAATTAAGGAATGAAAAATATTAGCGAGAACAAGCTCAGGCATTAATTATAAAGTTAATTAACGGGGAGAACACATTTTGAGATTTGTCTTAAAAACAATTTATAATTGATATGTCGGTTTTGATATATTGCGGCGTGTCATCCGATATAGTCAATTACTATATGCTGATCAATCATTGTACCTGTTACCCTATTCGGGCTTTATCACTCCCTGTCGCGCTAAAGTACGATTTATAAATAATGTACAACTCATTAGCGAATGATTAATAGAACTTGAACGAAGAACATGTCGATCACGAGTTGTACGTACTGGGCGAGCATTTCATCTCGCGACGACGCATCAAAAATAGGCGAACAGTCGTAAGTTTGACAGCTGGTTGTGAAAATAAATGAAAATTGAAATGCCATCGTCACACAGCGCGAGAACGATCGTCCGAGAGTGAGGCGGAGCGCCGCGCCGCTCGTTAGCGCTCTGCCTTCGTGGAATGTGCGAGAGATTTTAATGATCGAGCCTATCGCAAGGAAGTCGAAACACGCGGGGCTCTAACTGCGTGGCGGATCCGCGCACGTATCTCGTTGTACCTTCATTAGCGGAAATTCGCCTCCGGAATGCGAGAGAGAAAAAAAAAACGGCGAGAACGGGCGTGTCGAGTTACTCGGTTGGAAGAGAAATCGCTAATCGAAACTAGGGATATACGGGGAAAGTATTGAACTTCGCTAATTGCTTCCTTCGGACATGGAGAATTTGTTACTCGATTCTGCTGTAATATTTCTATTCATTCCTACCTACACACTGATATATCATGCAAATATAAAAAAGCTGTTATATATTTTTAAAACTCTAGGCTAGATCTAGCAAAAACTTTTCAGCAACACGTACTTACAAATGATTCGTAATTATATTAATTATTATATAGCGGTTTATTTTTTACCGAAAAAATTAATAATGAAATTTTCATACTTTACCTAAATAACAATCTATCATATTCATACTTTTATTTATCTATCTATTTAATGTAAATTAGTGATGCTCTTTTTTTGATGATGGCAATGAGTGATAATGAATATCGCTGCCGTTTTCTCTCGATGCTCTATCTTTAATCCAAACGACGTCTGACCGGCGACAAGCCTAATTGTTCGCTGAGCATGAAAAGCGCTGATGTGCTCGCGCTAGTAAACCCGAAACGCGCCCGGATCGACGTAAACATCGAATCGAAAACGGCGAGGACAATTGGCGCAGGGGCGTCGATTCTATGCGTCATTCGACATCAAAGAGCACCTCGCCGACCGAAGGGCCGAAATTTGCATAGCGCGTTTCCCCTCCCTCTCATCTACTTGGCTACTAACTACTTGTCTGCTCGTTTATTCGGGTACTCGTAACGCATTTAAAAATTATTTGTACGAGAGTCCGGCGTTCAATGACACCTATTGTGCGCTTTTCACATTCTTTCTCTAAAATATTCCCTTTCTCTCGCTCTCTCTCTCCCTCTCTCTTCGAAAGCTTTGTGAGTTCGACATTCGTCTTTCGCTTTTGGGGCGGGGAATAGCGCTCGGGGTAACCGGTGTCCTTAAAACATGTACCTTTGTAAGGGCACTTTTGTTAATGGACGTCGCGTTCGGTTCGCAAACTGCTATCGTATCGCCCTTAATGGACTTTATCTATTCAACGGCACAAGTATTAATAACACTGCGGTCATGGGGTCCCCGTAAGCGATACTTTGAATATGGATAGGGTTACGTTTGTTTTGCTATATGAAGGCGAGCGGTGTATGTATACAAGTGGTCATATGTACAAGTTAATACTACCATCAACTGGAGGGGTGATCGTTCTGATAGATTGAACTCCGCAATCTAACGCTCAACAAGCTTCACAATTCCAATTTCTACGGAAATATTAGTTAATTACCTTAGGTAACTTACATTATATACTTGAAAAAAAATATCTCTTTAACGAGAAGAGTTATAAATGAACGTTAATGGTATTTCTTTAATTATCTCCAGATTTTGCGAGATTTATGTAGTACTGGAACAGTATTTAAAAAACGTGTCGCGGGTCTATGGGTTTAATTATCAAACCTGATTTTTGCCGTCGCATCGCACAATTCGTGCATTCGTTTATTTATTGCATTTTCGATACGGGCATTCGTATGCGTATCGCGCATCACGTAATGCATTCATCGTTGAAAACTTGCGGTACGGAATGTATCCGTGGGCGAGCGAAAAATACATGCGCGCATGTGAACGTGAACCTGCTCGTTTACACGAGAAAGATGCACTATTGTGCTCGGTCGGACGGCTCAACTTGTATCCGTATCCGCTTAAATGACAAATGGAAGCGTACAGAATGCGTATCGGGTACACCGTTTTACCGAGTCTCGAAACCCGCTCGATCGGTACTGTAACCGAAATTAGAACGTATTTCAGGCAACGATATTCCGTCTCTACCCTCGTCGTCGATTTCTGTATTTATTTTCGTTCCGAATTACGCTCTCCAAATCTCCCAATTCAGAAAACAGCACGCCGATTTAATACAACACTGCACAAAATGGAAAACAGTATCTTTCCCGAGTTGTTAATCGGGGGGGGAGGGGCCGTTTATACATTTAAAACGTTTGTTTCGTTGCTTTTTTACATGTGTATAGATTTTTGTTAATTTGGAACTGCCTTTGTCGATACGTGTACCATATAGGTATATAAAGAACGCTTTCTCGCGAGAGATAAACGTGGTGTCTTTTATAAACAAAGCATCCGTAATCGGATTATTTTGTTCTAATTGTAAGTAGAATTAATATCGGTCGTTAATCCCTTTGAAACTTCATATCGGATCATTTTCTAGTTGCCGTTGCAAATGAGAGATAATTTATCGTTAAAGTGCATTTATCTAAATTCGAACATCGCACTGTAAATTATTCCTCAACATTTTCTCTTTCTCTTTCTCCTTCTCTCTCTGTCTTTATTCCAAGATGTTATCTCGATATCTTGGGGATATTCTCCGGCGCGGATAAAGTCGTTCAAGCGCATACCGTCGCCCGTATCTGAAATAATGATCTCTGTTCCGAAGGAAAATCATCGAATTCTAATGCATCCACGATCGAACGACAAATCCGAACACGCCTGATCTCGTTCACGCTAAACAGTCTTTTACGTTGCGTCCAACGATATAGCGGGAATCACATCGGAAATAGCGGCTCGAAATGGCCAGAATCAAAATTGGCATCATCTCGTAACATCATTACCTTTCAGAGAATGCTATTACGCGAACCAATTTCAAAGTCCAATGATGCGTTATACGACCGTGTCTCTTTTCTTCTTACCCGTTTCCAATTCTTCCATCCCTTTATTTCCTTATTTAGGATTACTCCAAAAACAATCATACTTCGATTACATAGAATACATTTTATCGATTAAATCAATATAATCATTTTTTCCATTAGATTAATCGATTGTCATGGCGATTATTTTAAAACGCAAAATATATATTCATGTCCACTTTACCATTTTATTTTTATTCAAGATAAATCAAGTTTTTACGTTTAAAAAAAACACAAATTTAGCTGAATAACAAATATAATATATTTTTTTGTAACAAACTTACATTTAAAACACAATCACGTAAAAAAATAACAGGAATATTAATATCTTAAAAATAAAATATAATGTCTCTGATAATCGAGATAATTAATCGAGTTATATTTTGTTATAACCGATTAATAGATACAATTGCTTTTCACGAATTGGCCAGCAACGACTCCGTTTTCATCTGTCCCATTCCTCCTTGCCTTTTCTACCGCTCCCGTTGACCACGACGGACGGCAAAATTGTCCCTTTCGTTCTCTTCGATCTGCAACGTCCAATCTTTTTGTCGTCAGCGAAACGAATCCAGTTCGTTGTTGCGGCGCACATCTCTGGCGATTTCCATTCCACTATTTTCTTCCGTTTTCCCGCCCTCTCTCTCTCGCCCAGCTCGCTTTGTCCGCTTGCCGGCCGCGCGTTAGCCAGGCCAATTTTGCGATTAAGCAATCTGACGCTCGAACGGCGATAGTAATGACGGTGAAAAAAGGGGTGAGGGGAAAGGGAGGAAGATCGAACCGGTTCGCGCGCAGATTACGACTAATTTAAAGCGTTTCGTCTCTCATGCACGCGGAAGAGGAAAGGTTTCGCGGCGAATCGCGTTTATCACACGATGCTCTCCATGCATCGAGCGTGCGTTTTTCGCGCGGCGTTATTTATTGAAAGTTGGTTCGTCCGTTCGCGCGATGAAATCCGTCTCCCGACGTTTGGCGTTTTGTTTCCCGTGGAAAATTGTGTTTACGTATCGCGTTAGGTACTGGATCATGCTGTTCTCGTCGATCGAAATGTCCATAGTCCTGAAGCGATGCCGGATGCCCGTTGGATCGATTCCCTGAATAAACAGTGTCTCCCGTGCGACAAAAGCGAATCCATCGATCTGACTTAATGACGCGAGAGGCTTACCTGGAGTATATCGTTTTTCCGAATAAGTGCCCTTTAACATTTCTTTATTCCGCCTCGATTGGTCGACTAGCTTACAATTATCCTCTATACAACTTTGCACTGTATTCATGACCTACTAAAGTTACGCATCGAAATCTGTATCTGAGTATTCTAGACAATCCATCGATTTGGTACATTTTTTAGGTATATTAAAAGAAATAATTTGAATTTGAATGTAGTTTAATAATTTTCGAAGAAATATGAAAAATTCATGTATGGTATATCTCGGAGCTCTGTCGCCATTTCTCTTTTAACATCGTATAAAATAAATTAAAAAGTGCCTGGCGTTCTAATGTCGAAGCATCATGGTTTTTCAATAAGTATATTTGGATATTAAAAACAAGTTATGCTTTAGGGAATTGCGATTAATAGCAAAAGTTACCTTCAGATTTTAATTTATTTTTGTCTTAACAGAATTTTAACTCGAAGATTAGGAAGATTTTATTAATTTAAAAATTGAAAATTAAAAATAAATAGGATAACAGAGAAAGTAAATGTACGATCAAATTGTCATTAAAGAAATACAATTTCTGGCTGATGTGGAAAAGAAGTAACTGTAGTTTTTGATTATTGTAAATGTACAATAATAATTATCACATTATCACTGACCGAAAATGCTAACAATAAGTATAATACTATACGAGTAATACTATACGATTTCTGTCGCGATCAATACTTCTAACTAATGTCAGTGTCCATATAGCGATTATGATAGAGTAAATAGACGGTATCAGGAAACGTTCCGGACTTTCCGAAGGATTTTCCCCGCGCAACAACAACTTTTCGCGATGCTGAAAGCCGAGATCCAAGTTTCTTCCTCTTCGCGTATACTTTCGTGCCGCCGAAGCCGAAGCCTGTGAGAGGAAAGTCGACTTGGTTTTAAATACAGCGACGAAATAACCGTACAGCACCGTGTCGCGCTCGTTGGCGTCGCGTCATGATGCAAGGGAAAACTGAGAACGACTCCGAGTCGAGCCGAGCGAGCGAGCGAGCGAGCTTTCCGTAGACTTTCGTCTTGGCTACGGCGGCAACGAGGAACCTTCAATTTTAATGAAGCAAGCGCGGATGAGAGGGAGAAAGAGAGAAAGAGGAAGTATACGAGGGAGAGTAAAGGCGGCGCCATGGCCCTCTCGGGCTGAAGAAAGTTTCACCCCGGATTGCTCCCTGAAATCCTACCGGCAAATTTCAGAGTCGCTCTGAATATTCGACCCGAAGTTTCGCCCGAAAATACGCAACGACCGCCCCCGGAGCGTGCCCGGCGCTCGCGCGAAAGAACCGGAATAATACGAAGAGCGACTATTGAGAGCCCGCTATTAATTCGGACCGGTGCTGCGATCCCTATCCGGTTATAGAAACGGCCTACACGAACGAATAGTATTACGTCGCGTCGCGTTGGTATAATAACAGCGGCGTGGGCATGATAATAACGCGCCGCGCGTGAATTTTGTAGAATAATCCGGTCGGATAATAACGGGCGCCGATCTCTCGCGCGACGAGTTCAATCGTCGAATCACGATTCGGTTATAATCACGGCAGCGCGATGTGTTGCCTTTAGATATTCGAACGAGATGTCGCCCGTTTTAATTCGCGCTATGATTTCACGGTGCCATCGTGTGTGGCTGAAACGCGTTGTTAGAAATGGGATCAGCTTTATTATAGGGACTGTGTGTAGGAATTTAAAAAGAAATTACATATTGATTCCATGTTATTACATGAAGTGTCAAAGAGAAGGAATAGAAACAGATACGGATTGCTATCTTCTTTGATTCGGACCTATTCATTAAAAACTGAAGGCAAAATATCCAACTGGAATATTTAAATGTAAGATAGGTAAGCGCACGTTCCAAAATTCTCGAAGCTTAATTTTAAATGACAGACTGTTTGGTTAATTGAAAATTTATCTAATAGAAGCTGCTACATCATAAATTGAAATGAGTTTAATTAAAGTTTACATATAAACTTAATCCTTAACTTAAGTCCTTACCTAAAGTCAAAATGTCCTGAATTATTATCTCGCAAAGAAGCCTATAATTCACACACTAATTTAATAGGAATACCTACAAATATAGGAAGAACTTTAATTTTCCAATTTGGTGTAATAAAATATTGTTACATTCCACGGTAATCATCCTGTCGGTCTTATAAAACCAGAACGATTAATCGAGAGATTTCCGGGGCATAACATAATTCGCCGAAAGATCACCTTGAGAAATCTGATTCGAGAGTTCTTTTAGCACCGATGGACACGGCGGATAAGAATATCGGGGATTTATGGCGAGCGAGCGAATGTGCGCGCCACGAACGCGCCGCGCCGCGCCGCGCCGGCGAAAAGTCCAGATTTTCGTCCGATACTTCTTCACAGCGCGTATACGCCTATCCCACCGGGGTCGGTCGGTCGGTCTTAATTAACACACTCGCGTTATATCCTCCCTTGGGCTGAATGGTTGAAACAAAGGATAGCGCCGCTTTGTTCCTCCCATCGACGGAGGCTCTTTCGCACGGTCGCTCAGCCCGTAGGATAGGGCGTGTCCGCTCGCATAAGCGCTCCCTTCGGAACCAGTTTCACTTGTTTGTAAACACACGGGAGGATTTCCATTCACCCGGAGGAATTCTGCCTCAAGACCACGTCGTCGTCGTGCTTCGCCCTCGGTCCATTTCATTACTTCTCGACGCGAACCCGGATCGCCATTGTCGCTCGCCCAAAAGTTCCGCGCCGCCCCGAATTGTCAATACGGTCGGTGCCCGTGCTCCTTTCTCTCTTTCTTTTTCTTTTTCTCTCTCCCTCTGTTCCTCTCGTTTCTCCGCTTTTCTACTTAAAAACAATCGCCGTGTCGCCGAACTTGCGCGTGGTGAGCGAAGGCGAGCGGACAAGGCGTCTCTCGGAAGCGAGTAAAACCACGAGCTGCAAATTGACTCGTAACGCTTACAGGAAATCCGCCGGCCTCTTCTCTCATCGTGCTCGCCTTCGACGAACCGAACACGTCGTCTCGTCGGTACCGTCGGTCGTGCGCAAGGATATAATTTCATTTTCCGCTCTTTGAACGCTTTGTTTTGCGGATTATTCACGCCTCCGTCGGTTCACGCTCGGAGATTCCTTCCCGAGGAAAGGCCTGTTCTGCAGCCTTTCGCATTATAGCCCCCCATTGACTCCCGAAACGATCCCGACGATGGCGTAAAGTGAGCGGATTTAGAAATTGCAAGAGCGGAACATGTTTTAACCACCGACCCTTTTCTCTAAAAAAAGAAACATATAAAGTATAAACAGTTACAATGATCGAGAACTCGAATGAAACATAATATTTATTATATCTTTTAATTTTTTAGAAAAAATTAAGTCCGTAATATAGTTTTTTTTATTTTCTAAAATGTCTAACAACGATAACAACGTTATGCATTATTTCAGAAGAAAAAATACAAATTCTTAACTATAAAGTACGAATCGTCAATTATTTTTATTATAAATTAGACAAGTATAAGCGGAATATGAAAGATCGATCGAGAGATTCGCTCAGATGAGAAACGTGGATGGATCTCAAATAACATAAAATACAATCTGTTCGACAATTGCGTTTCCCGCAAATAGACATCTCACGCACACCCCGCCGGGGTTTATTGCTGGACGAGATCTTCTGTCCGCGTACAGTACAATTTAAGTTATCCCGAGTTCTCGCGTTCTCCCAAGTAACGCCGCACCGCGCGGTCCTAGAAAACACAAAGGGGTGTCCATTTGCCATCTGATAATAATTGGAAAAGTTATCGTCGGGATGGAGTTTTGCCCGCAACTAACATTTTCCCTCGAAACTATTCCGGCCGATGTAAAATGGAGAAACTTTCGCATCAAGGAATAACTTCCGCCGCTTTTGAATGATATTACTTCTTTCCGCCCGCAAATTCCCAGGAAGTGCCTCCGCGCGGCTTCTTGGAGGGACTTAAACGCGCCCAGTGATTTGTCTGGGCGGGAAGGGGAGAGAGTGAGAGAGCCTTCTCCACCGCCGTCATGTATACCGAAGCGCGTTACCTCTTGAGAAGGGAAACTTGTTGTTCGTGAAATATAGAATATTTAATCTGTCGGATGGTGGGTTCCGCTCGGCGGTTTCGCTCCGAAACTGTATCTTGAGGTGCCGGTTTCGAGTAGCTTTGATAGCGCTGCCGCGCTTCGAGGACTAAGGTGCTTTTAGAGAGCGGAACCACGGATCCCCAAAGTGTTAAATGATAACAATCGCTGAGCGAATTCGAGGATCACAGAAAGATGGCGAGACATTTGGTTCTTCTCGCGGAGTCGCATTAAGCTCGATCTACGATAAAGACTTCACGAACGTCCGCAGAGCGGGATTTATATCCTGGAAATTGCAATTTTAACTTTAATGCTGAGTTCTTTCGCGAATTCTCGGGCAATTTTTCTTTGGAGAAGATTGCAAAATATCATCAGTTTTTTAATACTCAACATTAAATGGTTTTTGGTTAAAATTCCAAATTAAAAGGGCTGTATTAAAGGAAACTTATAATTCAGTATAAATAAAAAATAAAACTGTTATTTAATTGCATCTCAAAATTTCGTAGAAAATTCTTTATTATTTAGACTCAATATGTTCGTATTTTAACTGAGGAAAAAATTATACAAGCACATCCTATTATTATCTTTATTACATAATTATGCAAGAAAATATAACTATATACGATCACAAACATGGTATATAAATAGCAATTATCGAGAGTTATCTATTATGAACGGAGAGAAAAAATAAGAGTGGCAACAGTGCAAATTTAAATTTTTTTCTCACCGAAGGAAATCTGAATAAATTCGCATTTTGCAGCTAAAGTTGATAGCAGTAAAATAAACTGCTCGCAAGCCCGTCGTTCGTGCCTTTTTAGTAGAATATTGGTGACGATCGCGTAATCGTGCCTTGAGAAAAGTAAGGATAAAAAATAAAAATGTTCTCGTGAATGTGCCAAAACGATGACTATGTAACTTTTTTCAACGTAAAGCAATGATGTTTGATTGTCTGAAATTCACGTGAGATTTGAAAGGCTGAAATGCGAAAATTGAGAAAGTTTTACTGATGATCGCGCGTGATTGACTCTGGAGACAGATGTGTGCCATCGACAGAACGCGGATCACTTGCGGAGCCCAAGCAACTTGCAGGGTGTGCTTGGAGATTTTATAGAAAGTTGAATTATCCTTCAATCTTTCCCTCAATCCAGCAAATCTTTCAAGGAAAAGAAAATTCGATCGAAATTCTTCGCTCTGGATACATTCGCAAAAATATATGTTATTATTCTGCACTAATAAAAGAAATTCTGTGTCTTTATCATTAGTCTTTATCATATTGTGGTTAATTAAGATTTAAAAAGAGCGAGCGGACGACCGTTCTTAAAGTCGCCGTTAATTTTCGATACATTTGCGGCAACGGAAAATCGACAGATACGCCGAAGCTTATGCGCCGCGCACGGCGCATCGCGAATCCGACGCTTTCATTACCCAGCCAAATTGAATTTCGCGAGGATTGTGTTACTTTGTCACCTCGCGGCTCCGCTATTTCCATTTTGGTCAACTATCCGCGAATATAATGCCGTAGCAGTACCCTCGAATGTACGGTTCGTTTATTGCTACTTGACGTTGGCTTGGCAAAAAGAGAACGAGATAGCAGCGATGTGTGAACGATTTGCTCGTGAAAGGAAGAAAAACAGGGACATACATATGCGTGTTGTGTTCGAATAAAATGGCATTTGACATCTCTTTTACTGTTGCTGCGTTTGTGAAGACTTCAAACGCAATAAATAATTCTTCAAGAAAGATAAACGTAACTACAAATAGATATCATATTCGCATTGCCATGGATATCTTCTGAATTTTACAAATATTGTAACTGTTTTCTAAAACATATTTTCTATTTGACATACCTATCGTTTGTATTTTGAAATGTCAGTTTTAACGTATTTGAGAACAATATAAAAATGATATACGTTTTTCAAATTAAATTTACTCAACAACAAACAATATTCGTCTTTAACAAACACACCGAAGAGATTTGATTAAAAGGTGATTTTTGTAGAGAGACAAAGCTCCTTTAACACATGTTAAACATTCATAGATCGCTTTTGAAATTATCATCTCTCGTAACAAAGCACTCCTCATTGTTTCGCGGTAAAAAAAATAACGTTTACGTCATTTTCAGAAAACGACGAATAAAAGAGCGTTTCAATCACACTCCTAACGGGGTTCGCGGCGCATCCGCATCCCGACGTGTTAAATAATCGTCGCGTCGTCGGTCGCCGATTGTGATCGCGGGATCGCGTTATTACTTTCAATCGGCGTAATCCGGAGCGCCAATCGCGGCCGCATTGTGCCGGGGCACGCACTGACGAGTTGACGCGTCATTTACGGAAATTGTAAACGCTATGAAATTTTCGCGGATGTCCCGCGGAGCCCCGCGCGGATCGACGCGGAGGAGGATTAACGATCGACGAGCGATCGACATCGGGGTGCGTCGCGTCGCCCCGGTCACTCGAAACCGTCGACAGCGCAGGGGGATCCAATCAGACCTTGGTATTCCGGCTGTGTTCTGCCGCCGTTATTGTTGCCGAGCTGCACTCGGTCAAGAGTGATTTTTCGCAATCAATAACTTGGCTGTTTACGCACCGCTTCCTGTGCAGCGCCGCTCTCTTCGCTGACCCCGCGGGCACGGCAGTGTAATTACATTTGCACCGCGTGACGCGGCGCCGCAAAGCTTTCAGAATTCTCTTGACGGAATTTCATCGATCCGCCCGCCCGTTGGTGCGATCGCGCGTGATAGAGGCGACCAGCGATCGGTCGCTGGCACGTCTATAAACAGGCCAGACGCTAGACGAAAGACAGCGCGACGTGACCGACTATTTGTTGCTTCTTTGAACGTTTAATTAAACTCGCGCGCGGATGCAAGCAAATTTCTCTTATTTCATTCGATCCTCCTCAGCCACGCCGGCAAACAGAAATGAGTATCGCCTCTGTAATAATTCTTCCTCTCTCGTGTCGCGCGGTATTACCCGGACGTGCTTTATATACAAAGCTGTACACATCAATCTGATTTTCAGCGTCTGAAGATTTACTTGGGTGCGAAATTACTTTGTTTGCGAAACTGTAACATATAACATCTTTTTAATTATGCTCACAATTTTGCAATATATTACAGGTTTACAGAATATTTAAAATAAAATTATTATTATGAGATATAATAATTATTTAAGCAAAAAAAAAACAGGTTTTATATATCGATACTTTTCATATTTTTATATTAATTTGTTGAATTTATATTATTCTTGCACTATATTTCGGAAATAAAATTTGATGACTTTTAAAGATTTTGTACAAACTTTCATGTTCTAGTTAGAAAGTTATTAATTATTATTACATATTGCAATAAAAGCATTATCTCTCTCCTACGTTTTTTTTTTTAAATACTTTTTTCCTAAAATTAGAATTATTTTTAGATTATTGTTATTATATTAAAATTGATTGGACGAAGACTTATAATTTAGATGATAAACGCACAACTTTAACGATACTTTGACGATGATCACTTCTATTCATGATAGAAGTACGTTTGGAGAGGCATCTCCAACTTTTTTGAAAATCGAGATTTTGTCCACCTAGGCACAACTACACGTCACGCCGCTGTGCCGCTCGACACGTTCACCGAAGCGTAACACAGTTCGAGCCAGCAGAATTTCAAAACGGCGGACATTTCCGCCGCGATGTCTAGCGCCGCTGCGGCCGTGACACTGCACAAATGTGTGGCATCGGTTTTTCGTGCGTACTCTCTCGCCGCACTCCGCGTCGCGCGAAAGAATCTCTCTGATGCGACGCGACGTGTCGGGGGCGCAAAAAGGAAATGCATTTTGACACGGAGCACAACCAAGCGGAAGTTTAAATGCATTTCTAAAACCACGGAGAAACTTTCAGCATCGCGTCGCCCGCGCCGTCGCGTCGTGAGGAAAAATTAAAAAATATAACTTGTTAAAACTACCCGGTAGCGGGAAAAAGTTTAATCCTCTGTATTTAAAAGAGTCTACCAAGAATAGAACGTTTTTCGCAAAACGCAACACCCCAATTCTCTAATTTTCTGCTTATTTTTATCATGCGCTAGACTTTTACCTCATGTACCGTATCTTCTTTCACGTTTCTATTAAAAAAATGGATATTGAAATCTTTTTACATTTAACTTATCATTGTCATATATATTTTCGCGCGATCGTTGGACATTGATTAATTTAGTGTGATCCTTTTTGTTTCAGATGTTTCCAAAAGTATTATTGAATCACGTTACGCAAGGAGTAATCGGAAATCGCAGTAAGGAAGGTAAGCTGTTATTTAATAGGCGCAATTGCAATATAAATATCTGAAAATTGTGGAAACACACATATTTTTCGAAATATAAATATACGTGATCGCAGTAATAATCAGCTTTGGCACTGTAATCGTACTCCAGCTACGCAAATGAAGCAATATAGTGTACATTTACAGCGATTATAGATAATGATTGATCGCTCGCTTATTGAAATTTACATTACAATAATAAACCGCTTTATTATTATCATGCAGTATTTATTAACGCAATATATTATTGTTAATGAATAATTTTTTCTGCGTGATCGATAATTGTATCACATATTGCGCGCGACATCAAAGCGATTTCGATTATTCGTTTTGTTAAAGTGCATCTTGCCTATAATTGAAGTGATTAATGGGAAACCCTCTCGCGTAACTCGCATCCTCTGTTTTTCTGTTCCAGGACTCCTGACTGCCGCGACTTTTCTCTCTACTTATTATCAGAAGCATTTCTTACTATTGCAATGTAACCTGTAACACGGTGTCCGAATAAATAAGCGGTTATTCGTATTTTTGAGAATCGTGATAGCTTCGTAGTGAGCAAATGTAATTAGCGCGAGAGGAGAAAAAAAAAAAGAAAATTGAAGCATACTACCTGTAACTCGTATTGCAACGAAGTAACGTTTTTTCCTCTTTCTACTCGATGCTAGTTTAATCGACGATAATCGATTTATTAAAGTTCTTCGGTAATTCTCTTGTTTAGTCAAAAGCGGAGATCGATGTATGTACATAGCGAGAGTTTTGTATATTTGTAAAATAGATAGGGCATTTTATTATAAATATACATATATATATATACATATAAATATACATAAACAATAAAGTTATTTATATATATTTTAATCACAAAAGGTAAGCGTACTTCTTTTTTTCATCCTGGCACACTCGCGCGATACAACTTCGCCTATCGCCGTCGTCCGCGTCTCATTGTTCCGTTTAAGCGGCGGGGCGGACGGGTCCGACCGGTAGATTGCGACGCTTAATCTAAAATTCTATCAGCCGTTGTGTGTATAATGTATATCCATTTGTACAAAGTTGCGCGAGAGCATTAATATCATTAACGCCGGCGAAAGGCCGATTCGTTTGTTTGAATGGGCCGAGCCCTCCGCCCCGCGAACGCCCTGCAACGGCAACGGCAAGTCGGCAAAAGTCCGGCGAAGTCGGCGCCAAAAGCATTAAATATTATTACATCCGGCATTACGTTTGCCGCTACAGTTGCTGCTACGGCGCGCGTCGATGATTAATAGGGATACTCTCCGCGTAGCGTGACGTCGAGTAATATGTGCGCATTGTAATAATAATAACTCAGTACGAGAGGCATAAATTCGCGGATGGGTTAATTAGTACAAATTACTGCGGTATCAATTCTCGCCTGCTGTTATATCGCAAGCGGTCCGGCGCGCGCGATGGCGTACGCGCGCGCGGACCGATGAATTAATTCCGTTAAGTCATGTCTTGCGACGCGACAAATTGTAGAGCTCGCCGAACGAAATCGAGACTATGTGTAAATATTAATTTTCTGTTGTATCGATGTATCATAATTGTATTAAAAGCTAATGTCCCCTTTGTAAATGTTGCCGCCTGTCGAGGCGGCAGCAATTAATGGTGATTACTTGCGTTTCGCAATAAAAAGAAGGCTAAAGTGACAACGATGGCGTCCTTAACTCACCCAGAATACTTTACCCGGGAGAAATGTTTAATTGTGCTTTCCTTAACTTTGTGTTTATTACGAAACTCCCGGTATTGAAACGTCAACGTTATTTCTTCCATATACAGCGATGTCTGCTTTGTAATAAAATTAAATACAAAGAAAACTTGTTTACTTTATATACGTATTATATATATATTTCACTGTTTTATTTTTCAGATTTCACGTGTTATTAAATCGTTGGGAGACACCAAAGGCGTTAACAGATTTTAGATTAAGAGATACGTAAAACATTCGTCTGAGAGCTACGGCCGTAACGTTTTCCGGCTCGGAATATTCCTCGCAGCGCACTTTTGTACGTGAGCTTTCTACAACACATCATAAAGAGGAATTCTTCGCACAGTTTTATTACGCGACTTGACGGGAAGCTGCTCATATACCTGAAAAAGCAGTTTCGTATTTTTGTAATTATTTGGACCCGAGAAATTGTAGAGCCGAGGAGCGGCTGGCAGCGTAATAATATCCCACGAAGAAACTTAATATCTTTGATCTCTCTGCTATCGACAGCTTCAACCGATGCCAAGTAGGTATCTTTTTTTGGCAAATCTCTTTTAAAGACCAGCGCGAAATAGAGCGCAATTAAATCTTTTAATCGAAACAATGCATAATGGCTATAATTTATACTTTTGGAGTGTAAATTTGTGAAATTCTTCAACAAATTTTAAATTTCTCAACCTTTGGAATAATAACGAAGTTTTTTAAATTGAATTTTGTGCGTGTGTAGTTTTAGTTACAAGTATAAATTGATCATAATGACTATATTTAAAACTAGAAAAAAAAACAAGTACTATATTTAAAGCTAGAAAAAAAACAGGAACGAAAAAAGAAATTTGTATTGTCATGAAGATGAAGGTAGACCTACATTAAAAGGAACAATTTCTATTGTCGACTTATAAAACGAGCCATGCGAATCGCTTTCGTGATATCCGCGAATGAATGCAATGCGAGATCGATCGCGATACAATGGCGACAGATCGTTCCTTCGTGCAAGGCTCACCTTTCGGATCTCGATCCTCGTCTCTCTTTCTCTCTCTCTCTCTCTCCCGCCCCACTTTTGGTTGCCATTTGTGTCGTGCAATGGAGTGCACTGGTCCTGACAGCACTTCAGTCCCCTGCTTTCGCTTTGTCCGCCGCTCCGCTCCGACAATGAGACTCGGCTTCGCGATATGAATGAATCCTTCCCAAGCCCCGGGTACATCCCCTTCGGGCTGGAAGTGCTGCAGGTCCCCTCCCCACGCACATCCGATTCCCGGCGTACCGGGAATACCGCCCAGAGCACTGCCAGAGCACCCGCTCATATTTCCTCCAATAAAGTCAAACGTTCTCGGGCATGACCCCTTCGGGCGGATCAACCGGCGATTCGTCCATATCAACACCTCAGGCGCCTCTCGAACGGTACGTACATGCGTCTCATCCGAAAGCGATATTTCGAGAGTGTGCGAAACTGCTTCGGGATTATTCTCATAGTATCATTAAGCGATCTCTCACTGCGATTAAATATATTAGAAGATATTATTTTGCGTTATAGAAATTCCCTACATATTTTACCTTTAAGCTTAAACCTGGTATATTTTGTCGACTTTGGAATCGCGAATTTCTAAAATCTTTGCGATTTTATCTCTTGCAATTTTTTAATATTAGACGGTGGGGAATAATTTAATAACGCTTTCGAGTACACACCTTGGCAAATAAAAAACGAGAACGATTACGAGAGAGACTGATCGTATTATAAACGGCGTAAATTTATGTAACATGATAAATCGGCGCGCGTTTTCAAAAATAATATAGATACGTATACTTGAAACGGGAAGTAGACACGAACAAAAAAGACTTTTTTCGAAAGAGCGCACCTGTATAAAAATTGCAGGTTTATTTATACCTATCTAATGGATTCTATCGAGCTCTCCCGGAGTTTTTTCAGATGCGCTTTAACGTTCACGTCAATTTTGTTATTTGCCCGATCCATTAGCGCTCAACGTCACGCACATGTGACGCTCAATTTTCGCCAATTGCGATATTTTCATCCCGCGCTGCTTCCAAATTTTCGCCCGTATGCTTTTGCTTCTCGCGAGACCTCAGACGAAACGTATAACGCGCGCGACACGAACTATATTAACACCGCATAAAACCGGGAGAATCGCGGTGAAATTTATGTGGTTATTTGTCCCCCGGGTGGCTGTTACGTGCGTCAAGGCGAACGGACTATACAGTGGTCTATATATCTTCCCTTTGGAAGGTTGCTTTCTTTTCCCCCCTCCGCCTCCCCCTCCGCGTTTGGCATCAAGCCCCAACGAAAAAGGGCTCTCGCAGAGGGCTAGGTCGCCGTCTGGCCAGAGCCTGAAAATGGTACCAGATAATAAGGCGACCATTTTTTCTTATTTCCCGAGCAAAGCACGGGAATACTGATTTATTTCGCGGCACGCGCAGAAGTCGCCGGAGCGCTGAAAGTATATTCCATTTCCTCGACGTCGCGGCCGTCGCTCGAGATACCAGGCAGATATGGCGGGTACAGGGAGGTGGTGGGCATTCTCGTCTCGCGCCCGCCTGACGTTGATGCTCATTTAATGATAATGTCGACTATCGCTTTTCCCCTTTATTTCCCCTCCCCCGCAGACCCCGCTCCCCTCCGCGTCGGAAATACTTTTCTCGATCGGAAGATCGAGGCTCTCGATATCTACCGCTTACGTCTGCGTTTTTCTTGTTTGTTCCATCTGCTATATCTGCCGATCGTCGCCGCCGCGTTCGCAGTATTTTCAGATGCATGATGAACGAGCTTTCATTATCATTACGTCCGCGCGGATAACTCAATCTGATCGATCGCCATATCTCATCCCGATCTCACGTCGATCCTGCGGCTGTTATTAACCGCTGACGCAACAAGAACGCGCTAGGCGACTTTACGGCTATTAAAAGTTGCGGGAGAGACTAATTAAGACGCGGGCAATCATTATGCGGTATAAAGAACAGTCGAGATTAATTGCTCAAGTTCCGCGCTTGCATGAGGCGAGAGGTGTCGACGAGCGGCGCTCTCTCTTTCGTTGCCCCCGAGTACGGTGCAATAATAGTGTAAATTGCGACGTAATGAATGCAACCTGACAGAAAGTAACGAAGCTCGTCGTCGGCCACTTCTCTATTCCGCTTGTGACATGATCTACGGCAAACGGAGACGGTATAGCGTACAGCTGTATGCACGGATGCGTGTGAGAGATGCCGTGCGAGCGTTAAAGCGGGTACGCTATCTTCCTTGTCTTCGTACTCTCGCAAATTAATCCCATCGTGTAACGGTATTTACGCGCCACAGATCGCAACTTTCTAATTTTGACACAATTTTTTTCTGCCACTTCACGTAATGAAGATAAATTTGTTTTTCACAAACAGCACAAAATTCAGCTTTGTTATTGAAGAAAAATGCTGGGTTTTCATTAAATTAAATAACGTGTCTTTCTCCCGCAATAACTTGTGATAAGTAAACCTGATTTTTAGCCGTCTCTAATCCGGGAATCGCAATTAAATATCGTTACAACCTGGTTAGCTGCGTGATAAATTTATTTTACGACGGTGAAGCAAAGTCCCCGCAGTTAATTTGTATTTGGGAACAGGACGGGCGTTAGAATTCGGGTCTACGGTGAAACGCAAATAATTATTTACGACAATCACTAGCGCAAACTCCGCGCTTCATTGGGAGACCGGGAACGAGGGGATATTGAATTATTTAGCAGGATTAATGTACCTACTCGTAGTCGTCGTTACCCCGCTCGAGTTACCGTGTGACGTAGGCGCGAGGTACAGGAGATAGGTTTTCAGGCAAATCCGCGAGCCGGATCCAAGGTGGTACAACACGTTCGACGTTGCTGGAGAGGTCCGCGTTTCGCAGCGCTTCTCCTGCAATCTACTTAGACGTGTGCGCGGCATAATGTAGAAGCCGGCTGTGCGGCTTAACGTAAGTAAAGCGATTGGAGCGCAAGAAAGTATAAATGAGAATAATTGTTCCCTCGTTAGGAACGATATTCTTGCACAACGTACGCTGAGTGTCGTAACTGCATTTCGTGATTGGATACATAGATTTCAACCGAAATGTAAGATTAAGCATTTCGAGTGAAGAGAAAAAGATATAAATATGGAAAACTGGTAACAGACACGATTGCAACGTGTCTCTCTGATAAAGAACTTGTCGAGAATACCGAATTTCTCATTTTCTTTTTCATTCTTTTTCCTCGTCTCGTAGACACCGCGTACGCGAGCATGCAGATGGGCGCAACACGTAACGCGGCAACCCGCGTATGTTTCGCAGTTCAAGGCGTGAAGAATGTCGAAAATAATTGAGCTCGTCGACTCTACTCTCGGTAATTGTTGCGCTCGCAGTTGTAGCCGTGAGCGTGCGAGTTGCCCGGCAGTTGCCGACCGACAACTGCCGCATAAAAGCAAGCAACAGTGCCGCGTGCAAGAGGAAAAATAAAACAAGGAAGGCAGGGACGCGGCACGGCACCTTTCTTGAAGAGCGAGAGAATGCGAGGGAATGCTAAGGAGCACACGCGAAACCGGAGTAACCGAAAGTTTGTCACTTTGTGTGTCGGGGGAGAAAAATACTTTCATCAATACTTGCGCGAGTAGGTACCCCGCTTCCTTGCTACGTTCTGCATTAACATCATTTCTGCGAGTGCAATTCGCTGCGCGTGCCGTGCAACTCGATCTTTCTCTCTTTTACAATGTATTTGAGATGCCTCGTCATTCGATATTATTCTTTAAAAAGCATCAGTTTTTATCCTACAAATTAAGATACTTTTGTAAAGTATTATTTTTAACAGAATAATTTCGCGCTTTTTAATGATTTATATTTCTCTCGCCTAAATTCGAATGAATACATAATTAATATATCGAAAATAATATACAATTGAATTATATATTACACAAATAATTAGATATATATAATTAATGACGTATTAAAGGATGAGTTAATTTTAATAATTGAAAAAATTAATTTATATTTATAGCTCTCAGATTATATTTATTTTTATTATACTCCAAATTAGATTTTTTATTTATCTGTAATCTGTAATATATCTGTAAGAGCTCGCGGCATTTCGATCATAACTATTCTTGTCTTTTTAGGACACGATCAGAACGCAAAGCGCAAATTGGATCACAATTTACATGATTTTCTCGATTCGATTCAAGTTAGCTCTTTGAGTTCGATTCAAGCATTTGTAACGTTGATATATTGTGCGAGACAATCGCTAACAAAGACAAGCTCATCAAATTATATTTTATTTTGCAATATGTGTGACCGTTATCAATAGCGACAAGTTAAAAAGTTACAATTGAATCACAGTTTAAATTGCGGCAAAGCTCGCGCACGCGAAAGCAACGTGCGCCGTTTAACAATTTCCCGACATTCGGCGGCTATTGTTAACTTTTTACACGCGGTATTGCGCTATTATTTAGCGAGTTTGGAATAGCCGCAAGTCATAAAATGGAACACTTTGCTATAGCTCCGTGAAACGTATGCGATAACCGTTTTACTTAAAATGCGCACGACTATTTTTTTTTAGCAGTTTACATACATATAAATTCCGTATGCGTAATTCAAAATTGTTACGCTGAATAATTTTAACGTCGGATTGCCTACACTTTACAAGAGATGTGACGCACATTTAAAAATAACTCGTTGATTCTATTGAAAGGATAAATATTGGAATACTTGTCGCGAGATGGCCCAACCAATCCTGCCGTCGCGATGTCATAAAAATTTCATATATTTTGACACAGAAGTTTTGTCTCAAACCAACGCGCGGATTTTTATCAACATTTACCGTTCCTCGTGCAATAACGCGGCGGTCGTCACAACGTTATCTCCGGGAACGCCGTGATTCCTCCAGAACGACGGTGTAAGTACTAACTATAAGTATCCGTGATAAGTGACTGCTGCATTCTAGACGGCGGCGGCATGGAAGTGCCGGAAGTACACCGCTTTTGGCGGAAGAAGAATGCATACTGCGAATTGCCAAGTTACAACTGGTTGCGTTATGCTGCTCTCGTGTTAGCGACTCCGCTCGCGATACGGCCGCTCGAACTGCCTTTTCGCGTACACAGAAAGAAGACGTTTAAGCCACCTCTCTCTCTATCTCTCGCCGCAATTCTGTATTATCTTTATATATAATATTTTCTACACGGCGCCACATAATGTCAGACAGCTCTTTGTACGCCCGCTCGTCGGATCCGAGAAAATGATCTCTTCTCCACGACGACGTATGTCGTTAAAGCGTATTCCATCCATCGGACTTGTTACCAGTACCCTTTGTGCAATATCCGGCATTAAATATTATTTATACGCTTCCTTTTTCCCTCGATAATAACGTCGAAAATATTATCAGACTATATATGATTTAGTTCGATGATACACAAGTTAGTGTGCGATGTGAAAACGTGCTGAAATATCTTTTATGAGATTAACGAACTTGTTTTGTTCTACACAATCGACGTGTTACACAATCGTTATATAGCGCTAACACGATATCGGATTGGTATCTGAGACTATCGAACATATTACACAGAGCGACTCTTTGATTTGTTATGTGTATACCGCGATTCGAGCGCAACCACAATTTCCTATCTACGTGTGCACGTTGATGCACCCGCAACGATGATCGACCAGACGTGCCATTATTTGACAGGAAATACTGAAGTTCGTCAGTTTGTCAGTACGAGGAGGAAGGGACGTAGTCTCTCTCTCTATGTCTGTATCAAAGTATCGTTACACAACTCTGTTAGCTCTTTGCTATACGCGTACAAATCTCGATCGCTGTTTGCATACTTTCCGTATATCGTTACGAATAGCAATTTCGCCTTATCTTCAACGCTGCCTCCGCCGGAACACGTCGCGCGCATCTCGAAAACCTGCCTTCGTCAATATCCCCGTGGAATTCCGCGAATCAACGGTCCGCGTAATGGAATATGTGCTACCGACGATACATTTGACGATTATATAATCATCTCTCGGACAATACGCGCACACCATCAATGGTACGCGGAACGGCTTCAATGCGATCGTTAATTGCTTCGCTCAAAGTGCCGATAGATTTTCCGTAACGGTGAGACGCTTGATAATAGCGAACCGCGACGAAATACGACACGGTAACTTATAACAGAAATCTGGCCATTGAAAAATTAAGGAGCATATTTGCCGTTTATATTGTAAGTATTGCTACGCAAATTTTCGCGATATTATGCCGTTTTTCACAATATCGAAGTCGCATAATTTATGGCATAATGTAATTTATACTCGTGCGACAGTATCTATATAAAGTGTTACAATATATAGGAGTTTCTTCACCTTTAAATTTTATAAACGTACGAAGATAAACAATATAATTTGATTTCCAGACATTTGCATATATTTTTCAAGCGAAAGCTTCTCAAGATTACGTATAGTCCTTCCTAGAAATGCACTATAGCCACCTTGCTTTATTTTTTGACCCAGTTTACTTTCGTAGTCTTCACAGCAAGAAAAGCTTCTGCATGAGGAAGTACAGGATCTCTGAAATCTGTTCCGGCACTCGAGAAGAGATTCACATTCCTCTCTGCCTTTTTTTCTCTGTACATTCATAATAAGAGGTATGAGAAGTGCTCGACGCTGGCTTTATGATTGATTAAGCAGCCAATGTGTATTCATATTTATGACGTGATATTACCTGAATTTCGGAGCAGTATAACCGTGATCTTTACACGATTTTTTTTTTACACAATTTATATTATTTTATCGAAGTGTTTCCGGATCAGTAATATTTCAAGAATTTGGAACATCTTGATTCGTTACGTATGCGTACACGTGTTCATGGGAATCATGCGATAGCGTATGTTATTCAAATGTCTGTTTTACATACGATAATGGAATCGGTTCTGGAAAATCTTACGGGAGGCTCCTGAATCTTTTCGCGGTAATTTTGCTTACGATTTCGTTATTACGGAAACATTGCTGCACGCAGAAACGTTGAAAGTATATTTAAAAAAAAACCCGCTATGGAACTGTCATGTTATTCACGGAGAGCCTCGTTATCATTCAGCAAATCTGGATACGTATATACGTGCGGAATCTTTTTCGTTATATACATTTGAATGATCCTCTTGAATAAGACAGCGAGTGTAGGTATATAATATGCGAACGCTCGGCGACTTTGTAGCGATGGTCAAATTCTTGCGGATGATTCACAGAGGGAAGATATTCTTAGTATGCTCCATTTAATGTGGAGGACCGCAAACGCCACGGAAATAAAATATGTGATATCCGTAAGAGTATGCGCAAGATTGAAGAGCGCGAGACCGGAATATCAAAATTTTGCCGGTTCGTCGAGGAAGAAAAATGCCTGGTATCGCTGCGACCGTGCATGACTCTTATATACAGTTGTACATCAGTTTCAAAGTATACAGTCAGCTTCCTTTCTCAGTTCCGTACTGTGGCAGAGTCGAGCTATCGCGCATTTCTGACTATCTCGTATAGGACGACGAGGCGGACGAGGACATTCTTGCGGAAAGTTTATAGCATCTTTAATTTGATTTGCTGGAACTGTTATAGGCAAGCAAGCGAAACGCATCTTTGAGCTATTATTTTTCGGAAAGAGCTTTAATATTATAGATTTATCATTTCTCGGGCGATATTTTTACGTTTATACTTGTTACAGTTATTTATATATTACTCGGTTTTTTTTTTTACGTTTATATTTCGTTTCATATAATTTATTGACGTTCTGTGTGACTCACCAGAGATATAGTTAATCGCATTTGACATGTATTTCAAATGAGACGCATCAATATTAATAGGTTAGGTTAATCACCAGTGATTATTAGTAACAACGTGTAACATATTAATGACTTCTTGTCATTTATACGATTGAATATGCGGCGAAGAAAAATTAAAATCAGGAAATCTTTTCTATCTTAAATTTAAGCTGGGCTTAACTCTTGAATTTTAATTCAATATATAATGACCGAAATATTCTATTTCAAATAGTCGCAATGATAGGATAGTCTTGCTCTAAGTTAAAGAAAAAAAAGACATTTACTTTGTGTTTATCAATCAAAAAATTTGTCTGCAACCCTCCGTATTCCCGAGTCTGAAATATTCATGTCTCATCTACAAAATGTCGACCTCCTGCGTCTTACGTATTCACGAAGAACAAGGTACCGGCGAATGTACACCGAGGGGAGGAAGAATAATACGAATGCCAAATGTTCGTCAGTATACCGTGGATGGAGTATACCTGATATACTATCGTGGTAACGTTGCTCTCACGACGTCCTATAGCGTGGTCTTTAAAGCTACTGCTGCTGCTACCGCGCTGCCGCTGCAGTCGCTGCTCCGCTCTGCATAAGACATTTGAATTGTTATGTGCATATTCTACGTGTATCTCCGTAACGCTCAAGACGTTCCAAAGCAATGCAACGCTATCAGTGATGTTTGCCTCACGGATGTGTTACGCGCATTATGAGAACATCTCGGGGGCATTTCGAAAATCGACAAGGGTTTATTATCTACGTATCGTCTCCCGTTATTAGCGCATTAAACTTGACGAATGCGGCGTTTTCTCTTTAAATTTCTATCACTTTCGTATACAATAGCCACAGCTTAAATTTGTAATTTTCGTTCGCTCGACAAGTAAAGTAGGTCGAATGCTGAATAGACGGAACAAAGTCGATCTTAATTAACAGGTTGACCTTTTCTTGGAAAAACGTTCCCGTCCTTTTGTTACAGCTATTAAATATTTAATATTGAGTATCTTGGTAATTACGCTAACTAGAATGTACGAAGGTGTGATATTCCTTCCGATCTGTTCTTGAATAAATTTCACGGCGTGAAAAATTAACTCGGTTGGGGTAATTGCTGCTTGGTACATACCGCGATGTGTGTGCGTACACCGTATCTCTTGATAGTAGCGGTAAAGCCTTTGTTGCTCGTTATGAACCCCCTATGCATGCTCTCCCCCGATACCCTTTATCCTCTAAACGAGGTTCCTGTCGCCAAAGGTACATGCATTCCGGGTCAAGTCTTGTTGCTTTCGTGCTTTCCACTAACTTCGAGGCAACAATGCCCGCGGCCGATATAGGTAAGGTGCACGCAAAAATACGACGGGGGCGAATTAGAATTGCGCTCCAGTTACATACATTTGTCCCGCGATGTTCTCCTTTCCGTGAAACATTCTTTCGCTAGTTTATCCTTTCCGAGAATCGCATTTCCGCGAAAACAGAAGAGTGTTATCTGAACCGCGATTCTTAATTTAAAAGCAAATTAAAACTGCGTTAAAATATACAGAAGCAAATATTCCAGATTAGTCGCGCGTAAAAGATTCGCAGACTCGTAATCATAAATTGTAGCAGAGACGTTTTAAATACATTACGAATATTAATAAAGCATTTAATCGTTCATGATGATAAAATTATTATTATTATTCGATGTCGGTGTACCTAACGTTATCGAAACCGTTAGAAATCAGGTGTTATGATAACGTGTACGATTACGAGATGCATTAGCATCCAAATCACCTTGATATTCAATATTTCCAGCATCTGCACAAGAGGTACCATAAATCCGCGCCTCCGAAGCTCACACTTGGGCACGTTAAATTACACAAAGTGTAATTAAATTTTATCGCCGCCGCCGTGAATTATGTTGTAATCGTTTTCCGATACCCCGCGCGCAGCCGCGCGCGCGTAACCATGTAATGATACCCTGGAAATATTCCCAAATATTATTCTAATATCGAAACAGACCAATCCGGTAAATCGACATTGTGCAACGAAGCTGTAGCTTGCAGCCACGAGTCCGTTGCGAATTTATGTCAAGTGCACACATTATTATTGCCGCGCGCATGTTTGTTTCGCAACAAAATACGTCTATCAGTTGATTAGCATAATTTTCAATGGAAAAGTATCGTAGAATAGCGCATAAACATACATATATAACTTTCTCTCATATTATTATGACGAAGAGAAATTTTATGGCGTTACGGTTGAAGAGAGATCCCAGTTCCATATCAAATGGAATAGCGCCATAAACGCTATACTAATTTCGTAAGCTTCTACCGTGCCGCGACTCTCTTTCCTTCACGTACAACTGCGGTCCAACGCGCACGGTCCTTCGATCATTACATAGGAATATCGCTCGGCCGAGTAGCCCCAATCAGGAGGCTAATCGCAAAACCAGTTCAGCGAGTCTGGCGCGCGCGAATGCAACCTTTGTGCATCCACCGAACCGCGCCTAAACTTCCACCGCACTTTCACTTCCTTCGGATATATGTAGCGCACGAACGTGCCTTCGTTTTGACGATTATCATCTGTAATACGCGTCCGTAAATTGTTCAGTGATCTTAATACGCGCCGTAAAACATTTACATAATTTATTTCCGAAATAATATGCATATCTAAATATATTTTTCAAACATCGTACATGTTTCAAGTGCGTTATAAACTCACGTGTATATACTGTTAAACATTAAAGGATGAAATTTAAACCAATACCTTGAGAGTTAAATAACATTTTGTTATTTTAACTATTATGTGTGTCGAAATTTGTTATTTTAACACAAAGCAGTATTATTTTAACTCTATTGATTTAGTTAAATTAACATTGTTTTGGTTGAATTAACTATATATATTGAGTAGGAGCAGCGGCGACCTATATAGGAATAATTAAAAATGATTAAAATTGAGTATAATTTAACACTACAGTGAATTTAACAGTGTAAATATGAGGAAAAAAATTCAGAACAATAACCGACTTATTTAGAAAACGATACCGTTTTAATAGGAAGCGATCTATATAAAGTATAACTAAGTTCACGATAAAGTTTATGATATAATGCAATGCTCGTTAAATATCTTAACGCAGATTGCACTTTTCCATCTGGCACGCCGGCGGATTCGACGAACGTTTCGCACGGTTAAAACGAATTAAAAAATAATAACCGCGCGGACGTGCGAAATTAGCGCGGACGTCCGAGAGGTAAGCTCAATTCGTAGTTGTTTCCATCCACGTATTTTTTATCATTACGTCATGCCGGCGCCCGCGGGATTAATTAAATGAATAAAAGGCGTGTATTTACATGACGCGGCACCGGCCGGGCCAAAGTTCGCGCGCGCGGACAGAGTGCGATATTGTAACCGAGCGGAACTATTTCTACGACTGTCAGGCTGTCAGGACCGCCGCAGAAGTTCTCCCAGAATTTAATGTCCCACGTGTTCGTAACGATCCGAATACCTGCCTGCCTGCCTGCCCGCTCGCTCACTCGCTCGCCTGCCTCGTACGTTCTGTCGCGGAATTTAATACAGTAACGTGCGTGTAATTTAGACCCGCGGCGTCCGGTATACTGCAAATACATTGCAACGCAACGCAACGCAACGCAACGCAACGCTATGCGCAAACGGCAACGGGTATCGCCCGCCTGGAATTCGGCGGGCAAATTATATCGGTAGAACGTAATGCTAGCCCATCAGCATTCGTTCTGCCCCGACACGGGCCTCAGACGATCATTTCCCATTCGCCTCTCGCCATTCGGCTCCCGGACCGATCGGGAAGCGCTGCGCGAGGCGGGGAAGGCGGGGGGAAATAAATAGGCACGTAGGCGGGATCCGATCGCGCGTTGCGGAAACTCGCGTCAGCAGGTGGCATTCTCGCACGACATTATACCAGGCGGGGATGGTGAAGGAAAAAAACGGGCGAGGTGTTTTTCACCGTGGGGAAGAGAGAGAGAGAGAGAGAGAGAGAGAGAGAGAGAGAGAGAGAACGAGAGGGTGGGCGCGATATAGGGAAAATACTTCCGTACGCAAATACCAGCGTTTAATACGCCGAAGAGAGAAAATACGGGCGGGATACGCGCCGATCGTGCGTGCATTTTTTTCCCCCGCGTCCGCGTGGGATTAATTCGATTTCCCCGTCGCGTTTAATAAATTCACCTCCACGGGAAATATATATCATTGTTTCTAGCGCGATTGCGGTTACTATCGGTAATTACCGCGCGTTCAAACGCGGAAGTGCGCGGTCCCGGCTGGCGATATTCGCCTTTTTCTCCGCGTTTTCCGGATTCTTTTGAGATCGCGGAATTATTCGCAAAAATACCGCTCTCCGGTACGACACCGGTGCTTAATTACACGCGCAAAAGGAGAGCGATTTAATCTGCCGTATAACAATAGGATAATTACGGCAACGTAAAGGATTCGCTGAAAGCAATCCGTGAAATTATCACCGTTAACGATATGGGCGAACAATAAAATATTATTTCGACGTCTCGCCATGCCTTAGTGCCTTAGTTTCTGAGAGTGGATAGATGAACGCATGGGAGTCGCGACTAGAACAATAACTCCGTGAAAGAGTCTAGTTTAATGAGACAATATACGATAGGATATCTCGCGACAGCTGGTAATATTTTTTATGGCGGCCTACGATATACGCGGGTTCTGCCGCACGCATAGTCGAAGGCACGAGTCACGCTATATGTTGAGGATGATTCAGTAATATGTCTGGATATACAGGGTGTCCTGCAATAACGTTTATAGTATTTTCATTTATGTATTTTCTTAGTTTTCAACGGTTTTATATTGCATTTTTGTGCTAATAAGTAATCTACAAATATTAAAATAAAATAAGTTGTACATGTATGAACCAGGCCACATTTCGCATCTTCAAATATACAAACATATTTACAGTTCATGCAAATATTAAATTTTTTAGCAAACATTATGTAAATTACTCTTTCTAGTCTTTATTCGAATTTTTCGACCTCGCAGAGTTTATCTTCCCGATATACAGCAAAGCCAGAGTATGGAGAAGCCGGGAATATCTTGTATACACGGCATCGCTTGTCCTCGAAACAGTAATGATTATTTACGAAGGCAGGCGGTGGAGGCGAGAGTAATTACGAGGGCGTAGTTGGCGCCCGAACTACTTCGGCTTCGGCGAGATAAGCGCGCCGTTAACATCCAGAACGATACACCGGGCCGAACAGGAAGGAGGAGTGAGGACGCGTGCGATCGAAACTCTCGCGAAGGTGGCTGCGCGATTTCTGCGCAAAATGGGGAATCTTAGACCGAAGGGCGTAAACGATGGCGAGAAAGAAATGTGGAAGAGAAATAATATCTTCTCAAGTTGTCGGATCGCACGCATCGGGTTGAGCGGAACGCGCGAACGCTTCAAGGAAAATAATAGTCTTACTTTGGGGCGTGAGTTGGCGTATCGTTGGGGCGGATATCCTCGGAGAGTCGCTTGAGGATAACGCCGTTGATGTATATGCTCGGATTACGTTATTTTTCTCGGCTCGTCGGAAGCAACGAGCCGAGAGTTGCAACGGAGAATGACAGTCGAGATAATTTGAGATTCGGGCACGTTCGCAAATTTCACTATTTTTTCGTCATTTATACAATGGCTATTGTATTCAGGAGAGTTACAGGAAAGCCTACTGGAGAAATGTGTGTCATTGACCAAAAGATGAATATAATTAGAAAGAAAAATAATTATATAATAAAAATATATTCTGCTTTGTAGACAATTAAAGAAAAAAAAGGAATAAACGTTCCCAGGCTGGATGGTAAAATATAAAAAAAGTGTTAAATAATGCTAAGTAAATCTCGTTGTAGGCTTCTGAACGTTGTGACCGCGTATAAACCTTTCAATTATTTGGACAAACAAATCGATAACTCGTTCTGGATACGTGTATATCCTATGAGTGTATATCCTATTATTTTCGAGTGTTCGACGCCGGTATTTATCGCGAGATTTTTGCGTGCAATCGATTCGCGTCGGAAAACTCTGTTTTTCACAATTCGCGCGAATATCGCTTAAAAAAAAATCACGCGTGCCACGCAAGCCGACCTGCAAGCGTCAACGGCGTCGCCGGTCCGTTTGCGAAATGTCAGCCGTCAACTTATATGCTCGCGCAAATTCGCGGCGTCAGAATCGGTTTTTAAAAATCGGTGATTCGGAGATTGGCTCCTATCGCGAACAGCGCGACAATGTGCAAAATCGCTCTCGCGCCACGAATGATTTAATTTGTCCACGGCGACAGGCTCCCCGTTGTTTTTCGTTGCTCTATGACGGAGGGAGATGGGGGCGCCGGTATATATACGTATGTATTCGCCGCGTCTCCCGCAATAATTAACGGAGATCGTTGTGCAGGACCTACGAACACAGTGAACCGATTGTACATTGCGATGGCGGTGATGGGTGCGAGAGGAAGGGGTACGGGGGCAGTCAGGCTTCAACATTCGCGTTTGCCAAGCATATACGGGACACTGATTCGTGAAACTCGGCAGATGCGAAGGGGGCGATGACCAGGGGATTGACCAGGGGCATAATTGACATGTTCAGATAGTGTGTTCTCCCCGGACGCGTATCGGATGTAATAGAAGATCTGTCTGTAAACTGAATGTGCGATTTCGCTCTGTCGAGAGCTACTTATCGGTGACGCATCAGTAATGAATATATTCCTGTCGTTAAACCCCTTTCTGACGAACGTACATTTCCGACTTTTTTTTTTGTCCTTTACCTGCCAACGTGCATTCGGGAATATAAATGCTGGCAAAGCGTAAAAATTAAAAAGTATTACAAGTGTATGTTGGAATAATATTCTTGTTAATATACACCTTATAGATAATTAATATTTAAATTAATATTTAAATATTGTCCCTTTTTATTTCTATTTTGCTTTCTCTCTCTCTCTTTTTCAACATTTTATTATCTTTTATCTGTAACGTAATTTGTGTGACATCACTACTAATAAATAGCAGAGTTTGTAATCCACAACAATGCAGTAGATTAAAAATATGAGATGTCCATTGAGGCACTTTGGCATTAATTTGCTTTAAAAATTTCTCCGAAAAGGCTGATGAGCATGATAAGCAATTCCATGTTAGATTTTACAATGCATTCCGAGAACTCGTAGCTTTTAATTTCGTAAAATGAGATGTAAGTGATAAATACATCTAGAGAGAGAGTCTGTCGACCACCAGCAAGATTAATTTATCGCTGGATGATGGCCAAATTTATTCCGGAACATCACCGGAGGTATGTTTTCCAAATATTGTTGAACATAGTATTTTTGTTCATATGCGCGTTTTTTGTTCGTATGTTACGTAATAGTTTACGTTCCATATGTTACGTAATAGTAAAATTTTGTTAAGAGATTCTGCGGTCGGATAGCAAAAGCCATCTGTGTTAACATTTGCTATCAGTATAATATCACATATCAATACTTTGCAATTTAAATATTCATTTTTGCAACGCATGCTAACTCATATGCTAATTTTAACGTGTACGCTAGCTTTATAAGATATAAAATTTCCTGCTTCCAGCCTTTACGCTCTGATTTATATTAAAAAATGGATAATTCAAATTATCCCATTATAATTTTATACTGAAAGGCCATAGCTACGTTTTTATGAATTCATTCATATCTGTTTATAAAAGAATAATGTAACGTGAGGTAATTGAGAAATTTGTTGAAATTGAGCCACATAGTGATTTTCTAACAATAAAATTAAAAGTTGTCCCTTTTTATGAGATTTATTAAATAAATATTTATCATATATTTCAATAAATTTTTTATTTATGAATTTAATCATCGGAAAATTACAGGTGGAAAAATATACTATTACGAATGCGAGGATAGATTTTTTTAATGATCATATTCTGATAAAAAATAATCATGTACATATGTGATTAGCTGCAGAGATTAATAAATTAAATTGGAAATTCTCTTGGCGATATATAGTTTTTCACTATCTAGTCTATTCAAATCGGTATCGCGATCGCTATAAGCGTGATTTAAGCCCGCAGCTCCGGAATCGCAAGCTGGTATCGCGCGATAGGCACAAAGTTTGATAAACCACAAACACTGCTAAATCGAATCTTACGCCGCACGACATAACCATAGGTCAGAGCTGTATCTATCCAATGCCGCCCTCGCACAGTGCACACTCAGATTGGGCACGTACGTATTTGCGCATGGCTCATGAAGGCAATATAACATGGGTCGGTACGAGCTGCGTGCGTTGAACCGGATGTTAAGTGTACTCGGTGGTTCGGACAATCTTGATGTTGCGCGAGCCAGGTGGTTTTGCCCGGTTTAATAATGGGATAGAATTGATCCACCGATATCCACCGCGAACGGCTGTATAGAATTATATTGCATCGGCGTTTCTGTAGTTGCAACGGTTATGAGTTTATTGCCTCATTGAGAAATTGTAACCGAATGATGTTATGATCTTTGATCTTCGATCTTCGATTTTCGATGGTTCTAAAATTTAGAGGGTTTATGCAAAGAGAAAGAGACTTACCCATCGATTATGAGATAAGTTAAATTGAGGTCACGGCCGGCGAAAATTTCTCCCGGATTTCCCCTTTTATCGGCGAGAGAAATCTATGGAAAGGCAATCTCGGAGATAGGAGCTTCTCTAAAATTTATACGATAATTTAAGCACTGATGAAACGCGTGGGATTCTCGTATTACGAACGACGTTTAATGAAAATGGAAACGTAGCTATGAAAAAAATATAACGATGTATCTCACATTTCACAGAAGCAGTAGAGATACGCACATATATATATTCTTCTCCGGCGCTCTACCGAAAGGGACGCGCACCCGCGTATTTTCGGGCTCCCTCATTGCGCGCAACAGCGACCCTTCAATTTGCGAACGCGTTATTAATCGTCGCTCGCCGCGTTCCGGGCGTATAGCCGCGGACGTAAAATTTGCTGGCTATCGTAAAGCCATTTTTGCGAATAGCTCCCACCCGAGCTGTAGACGATAACGGCCCGGTCGCGCCGGTCGCGAAAGTAAAAACTTTATCTTCATTATTATTAAAGTCGCCTAGATGAAAATGAGCCACGAAATTGGTCCCTCAATGGCAGTAGTCGGAGGGTGGCCAATAACTGCGCAGGGGCCAATAACTATATAACTTCCCCGACTCTCTTCCTCCTCTCGCGCGCGCTCCTTGGTACCGACACCTAGATCGATATGGAACTGTCGCGGACACTCCACCGTGACACTTTCCACGCGAGCCTGCGAAGCACCCGTTTTCTTCGCGAAACGTTTAGTAAGCTAACGATCTCGAACGAGCGAATTACGTTGTCACGAGGAGCGAGCGCTACCCCTCAGCGCCAAGAAATGAAGTTTGATGTTAACTTTCAAAGGCGAAACAATGGCCTTTGAGATTGCACCGTGCCGTGGAACGGTTACGAGATCCTTTTGGCATGTAACTTATAAAAATACGATGTCGTTACCTCGCGAAACTCACTTAGCGCTCCCACGAAGCAAACCGAGCGCGCATTATTACATCACTGTACACATGTCCTCCGCGCAAACGGTTCTGATTATTTTTATTCCTCTTTTCCACAGAACATGCCCGGCATCGTTTTCCAGCTCATCCGTTCTAAAATTCTAATTTTATGTTTTAACTTTCGTTCGTACAAAATAAAATTTATCTCTTTCCGATTGTATCATTTTTCTCGTTTTTAGATTATTTTTCGCGTGCAATGGCTCATGAGAATATTCGAACGACAATATACCTATAAACGAAGCTGTTCGGGCACTTTTATGAACCACTGTATATGATCGTAGTTATTCGAAAAATCTGGAAACCTATTTTTTGCGGGTTAATTTCGAAGCATTAAAGTTTTAGGTGTTATTTGCTACAATTTTGTTGCGAGATAGCTTTTACACGAATATTCATGTACCTGATGAAGTTGTATCATGTAAGCGAGTTAGAAATTCACAAAATGTGCCGAATATGATGAAGTTCAAAGGTCGCTGTAAAAGGTAGTATGTTATTACAATCGCAGGAAATAATTCTCTCGCGTAATATGCGCAAGCGGTTGAATAGATTATTGCATTTTCAACTGCAGAAAGATATATTAAGAACACACATTCGCTTAAATAAATATAACAAATTGAACAAAAAAGATACAAATGCAATTATCTCTAAACTTTTTAATGAAAATAGCATTCACGAGGACACATATCGCTCATTTTTTCGCGAGCAAGACGAGAAACTAGCTTTATCGTCAATACCAAATAAATGAGGAGTTTTCCTTTAAAGTTCAGAATTCTCTGCAGGAATCCAGAAAAACCAGAGACCCATCAATTGTATCAAAATTTCAAAAGCGTGACGGTAACTTCGCAGAGCTTGAGCTGAAAGAGCCATGCGAAAGCGGGGAAAAGCCAGAGTTCGTATATAAAATTCTACGCATCCGGCGTGTCCGTTCGTCGGGTAGAGCCCGCCTGTGCGAGAGCGATTCGCCATCATCGAGCGCGCCGGTCGCGCCGGCGATTTTGCGCCGCGTCCAACCCGATTGTTTTCTATCTCGCCGCTTCAATGGCGGCCCCCTCATCGGATCCGACGTAAGAAGATCCGGAAAACGACTGATGTGTTTTGCGCACTTCCGCGATATTTTATCGGTGACAGCCGAATTGCATCCCTCCCACGGCGCTTCGCGTCCGCGTCGCGTCGTTCGCCGCAGCACTTTTCAATAGTGGCGTCCGCCTTCCTCTCGCTCATCCCGCCGCTCCGCGCTCCCGGGGTCGATCTCATCCCGCCAGCTCTCCTTCGCGCCGTGACAACTTTTTCGGCCGTTCTTCTTCACGGAATTTCCGCGGCGCAGATATTCCGTCCCTTCTCGAGTTATATTCCCGCCGCGCTGACGTTGTACGAACTTTCGGGCAATCCACTTATACCGCGCCGTTCGTCCGCGGCCGGGCCAAAGTTCAGCATCCCCGCCGTCGTGCCGCGCCCGCCAATTGACCCGTTAACGTATCTATTTTAATTTTACTCGTTTTGTTACAGCAGCGCCCGGGTAAACAACCCGCCCATCAAGCTTCGTTTGCTCCAAAGATAGCTACGATTTTTCATATTCTTGGCTCTCGCGACATCAGCCATCGAAAAAAGGCGGCACCGAATATTTTGATCCCGCGGTGTCATCTCCGTTATTTGTGAGTAATCGATTTTATGAAGTTTTCAATTAACATATTTGGAGGGAATTATTATTGTAATTTTCAGGATTGACTCGAATATTTCACATATCCCTTGAATATCTCTCAATTTTGTTTTATATCTCTGTTTAATTTTTGAGCGTGTATCACGCAGATTGTTGCGTTTGCACAAATTCTACATAAATCAATAAAAAAATTATACGTATTGAAAACGTAAAATGACGATTCTTAAAGATCACGTGCTCGGTTTTGCATACAATTTTAATAGACTATCATTAAATAATTGCTAATTTGCATTGCGGTTTTATGTGCAATAACGAAACATATTGTACGGCCGGTTTGCGCAGAATCAATTAAAATACAACGCTGATTGCAATAAACTCTGTTTATCGTAATTACGAGGCATGTATCGATGGACGAGGAGAAAAGTACGGTTTGAAACGATGCATTTGATTACAGCAGATTGATACAGAATTATATATAAATTAAAATTATTGTATAAATAATTTAATTAATAAGATAAATTCAAAATCTTTCTTTTGTGTTAGATTGCAAATTCTCTGTTCTCGAATGCTTCCAGCTAGACAATTCTCTTTTCTACCTTCCTAGTCTGAAAACCCACGGTTTAGGAGTATAACGACCGACGGGCGATGATTTGCGCCACAGGGCGACGAAATGACTAATCGTTCGTAGAAGTACGCCGACTTAGGGCTCGCGCAACGAGTTATTATGGAGACTCGGCGGTGTCCGCGACAGATATAAATTTCTCGTGGAAAACTAGCTCGGAACTTGGCGGGAAGTGCGATATTGTCGCTTTACGCTAAATGTTTTGTTACCGTCGCCGCAAGCGTGCGCGTTGCAAGGGCGTTGTCGTTACGCTCGCACGTCACGGGTGCGTAACGCGTGTTGCCACGCGTCCTGTTCGGTAATAAGTTCCAGCTCCCAATAACACGACCCCGGCGAAATTCAATTAAACTTGGCGAACTCCATAATTATGTTCGTTATATATTTTTTCTTTCGCCCGAAACGCGATGGCGACGTCGCGCGAGAATCCCTTCCAATGTCGCCTCTTACTGTGCGATTAAAAGGGTTTCTTTCTTTTTGGATATATCGTTTTCTAGCGGGACCACCCTTTCTTTCTTGTTTTCGTCGAACGTAGCATAATAACGCTCGTTACATGTAAGTTAAAAGTTCTCAAATGCTCAAATCTCGATCAACGCTCGAGAGATAGATACGTGTGAAAAATGGCATTTTGGTTTAGCGAAAAATTTCAATTATCAGCCGATACCTTCCTCAATTAATCATTTATTCCTGCGTTGCACTGCGTATTCGCTGATGCGCCCTATTCGCGGTATACATCCGCCGCGACGCTTTTTCACAGCAACATGTCGTTCCGGGTGGCTCCAATTACGAGGACATCCCCGTCGGTTTTCGAAAGGGCCGTTGACCCCGGCCGTGTCGCGCGGTAACGCCATAAATTCGGCAGATGGGAGTTGTCTCTTTGCCAGCGGCCAAGTCGAGTATCTACGGTAGTAGTCGGGCGAACGGGGCGCGTATTATGCACGATAGAGTTTCGCAACACGGTGATCCTATGTACACGCACGGGGCGAGCATAATAACGTACGCACCGAGCATGACTCGCGGCGGACGCGGACGCGCCGAAAACGCAAACGCGGCAGCTATACGTTGAACCAAAATATTCCGGTTCACGAGAGACTACGGGGATTAAACGAAGGAAACAAAAATATTTACAAGTGCGCTGCGCGCCGTCGAAAAAAAATTTAAATTAAAACGAGAACGCGCCGGCCGTTTGATCCACGGACCGCGTACGCATCGACGCACCCGACTGGATTTATATGTGTAAAACGGCGCCGGCGCCTCTTTTTCTTCTTTTTTTTTCCTCCTCCGAAAAATACTGAGTACTCCAAGAGCGAATTAAAGGGAAAGAGGAAAAAGGATAAATAGCCGACCTTCGCTCTGCGGCGGCCCGCGAAATGGACGTACGTGTGTGACGCGTATGTGTGTTTCGCGATATTTAATTGGGCATACGCGGTGCGTCGATACGTACATTTTCGTTCCGCTCGGTTAGAAACTGCGGTCGGTTACGCGTCAACGCTGCAACGTTCCGGGCCCGACCGCAATTTTACTGTCCACCGCGTTAACTCGACCCCGAGCGCGAGCCGGTAACGCTTGAAAAAGAAAAAGGGGGGAAAAAAGAGAACACGTTTCCTGGTCACAGGAATCTCGTGTCTTACGGGGATCGCCGTGATTCGGAAACTAACGACGCTCGTCTCCTTGACGAAAGTCACTTGGGCACTGCACAGCGGGACGGCGAACTCCCGAAGTACCACGAAGTTCGTAACTCCTCTTCTTCTTTAATTTATTGCGGATTGGATGATTAATGTATAGGTGAAACTTGATGCACACACGTGAGGAGAAGCTTGTTACTTCGTTAAACCTTTTCTTTTTAAAATTTGCATTCGTGCATGTAAATGATTTATGCTATGCATATGTAAAGCAGTAACTAATATATTATATATCTGAATTCATATGTTACGTTTTCGAAAAAAGAAATTAAAAAGATTTTTTTTAAGAAAAAAGGTATTGATCTTTCTTTATAATTAAAATTAATGAATATATCTACATATATATCGTTACATATCATGCGTTATGGTAATGATCTGTATAACACGCTGCATCTGCAATTCAAAATGGCATGTATCGCAATGTTGCAAACGTTAGATTTAATTTAATTTATTTATTTTTTTATTTTATTTTTAATAAAATCAATTGAAATGTCTTTACAAAATTTCGTTGGAAACATTTTGAATGATATTCCGCGAAGATATTGATCCTTGTGGTAATATCTTTCTATTTGTATATTCTTTTTTCTTTAATATGTGTGTGATGTGTAATTTATGCGTAAAACAAAATTTATGTGTAAAACCGCATTAATTATACTATAAGTATATTTAAGTATTTTCCACTTAATTATAACGATATTCGTTCAAAGAATGAAAAAGAGTATGTAAATATCCTATAAAGGATTAAGTCTTTTCGTGATTATAGTTTCGAAAGCTATATATTTACTCGTTAGCTGGCTTTAATGAATTCAGAAACAAAATTTTCCGTACCAACTCTCAATATCGTAGTACCTAAAGAGAAATCTCGTATACATCAAAGGGCCATCACCGCATCACATTTTGCGTGATTACCAAGCTCAAAGAGTCATTTTGTCGTATCCGCGTAAATTTAGAGTGCCATTCACGAGCGGTAATCTCGAGCGTTAACAATACGCTGCTAATAAGAGCACTGCAAACGTCGGACATAATTGTCGAATTTATACGTTTCCGGTGGAGAGGGGGGGAGGCATGTAATCCTAATAAGCCGCGAGAAGCTGTATAACGTGAAACAAAATGAAACGAAATAGATCTGGAATGAAGCCGCACGGTAGGTATATATACCGCCATATTTCTGACTCGCGCGATTTAATTATAATTATTTTGCAGTCTGCGCAAACGCTCGTGCAGTAAAGCGCATCGTTACGGACACGTGCACCCTTGGCATGTTATAAAAATCGGGGTGGAAAATTCGATGAAACATGCCAGAGACTCCATACGAGAGCGATGCGCGTGGTTTAATGCGTACTCTTCGGTATCCCGCAGGGATGACTGATCCGCACAGCGCCATTTGGGCTTAGCGAAACCCGCGGGCCCGAGCTCGATACACTGCAGACATCCGCATACCTAAACCAGACATTTACCCGTACACATCCATATACACACGTTTTTGCGAGTGGTAACGTAATAAACATTTGAGAAAATGTGGAGGCGAGATATAACCTAATATGAGAATAATAAGAAGAATAAGAATAAGAGCTAGACCCATGATTAAAATAACTACATAATATACTACTGTAGTACTATGTACGTGAGATTGATATAAATGGCACAGGATAGCGAAAGCTCATTTTTATATCCCTTAATTAAAAAAAAACTTTTCAGTATTTTGTTACATCGCCGGCAGACGAGCAGCGATTGGGTGGTGGAAATAATACGCGATGAGGGGCGAACGTGATACTTATTCGCATGGAGTAACGAGCCAGCAATTAGGTCAGTTATACGTTGGGATTTATTAAAGGAAAGTGGGGAAGGAGAACCTCTGGATGGGAACTCAATTTGTATCTGCTATTTCCACTCGGTGTGGACGACTACGAGATACTTTTCAGGCGTATTTTGCATCGCAAATAAGAGGCAAGAAGCCTGAACTTTTTATTTCAGGCGTCACCCTATAACTTCCGCAACTTTCCCGATTTTCCGCCTTAACATCTCTCCCGCAATTTGAAAAACACAACTGTCTCTGTGCATATTTAGATCTTCGAAAAGTCTTATCATTTAGACAATTAATAAATATACGCCTGAAACATTTCGTACGTGATTATTTCTACTTTAATATACATATTTATTAATTTATGAATATATTTAAAAGAGAGGAGAGGATATTAATAAATATATCTATTTATTACACATAGTTTGTTACTACATTGTAATATCCTATTATAAGGTATACACGTACAATAATATCGCTTGTGGTGCGATAATCGATTTATACATATATAGATATATAATTAATGCAACCATATTATAGATTTAAATATTATCTTCTTTTAGCCTGAGATATATGTAAATTATATTATCAATCATGTGCTACTTGATATCATATGCAAATATTAATTTATCGGAGAAATGCATATGCTTTTTATTATTCCGCTTCAATTGTGTAACCGATATTCGCATACTTAACTAACTCAATCGATTTATTAAATCGGTTTATAAAGTATTAAAGCTTATGCGTATAACTTACAAAACTGAAGAAGCGTAATAATGTTTTACGTACAAATCTGCTACTTAGAGCTTATGAAAAGTAGATAGAAATATTACTACAATATTTGCAAAAGTCTTTCCCCGATAAATAAACTGAACCAACAATTTACATTTAATATAGGTTATATAGGTCTTGCCGAGCTTTACCTGGCCATTTTATAAATCGAGAAATCTTCTGTGCAAACGTAATACAATACTATTACATCTTTACTTACTTAATTTCTCTCTTTCTGTCTGATATACGTACGACTTAAAAATAAAATCGACAAGCACGTCTCATCACTTTATCGCATTTCAGTCGATTGGACCCGTACGGTATTGGTACGGACCCGTACGGTCCAATCAATAAATATGTTTCTCACGCGGTTACCGGATTAATTGACACACGCGCGCGGTCTTTTATATTCTCCATATTGAATTATTGGGGAGAAGAGGGAAATAATTGCTTTAAATCCATTTTGGATGGATACGGGACACATCCAGTTTCTTCGTGGATAGAACGTTCGCTCTCTGCCAATTAATTGCGATGTTCTTACGCGACGTTCTACATCGCGTACAGACGACGCTTTTTCGATATATGTTCCTATAGAGCTTGCTATTATGTGAAACCTACGGGTTGTCCGCGTGCATGTTCTCTCATCCTGGTTAGTCCCCATCGCTCCCCCGACGTACTTCTCGCGAGCCGAACTCGTCGCGAGGGTGTCCGTCGTTTTCGCAGCTTATCCCGATGCACTCGAGTGTTTGCTTATCATTATAATACGGTTTACCGGCTCCTGCGCGGACGGGGAGCTGGGATAACAATCAAAACTCGTGTCTCTCTCCTTTGAGAATGTCTAAAACAACATTGTCGAGATATGACTGAGCGGATCTTGGGTCGATCCCTCCCTTCTCTTTCTCTTTCCATTAGCCGTCTGCCTCTTCTTTCACGTCTCATTTCTCTTCAGCGCTCACCCAGTAACACGCTTACACGGCGCATGCAGAGGGTCGGGGAGGGGCGGGAGTATCCGAAACACGGGGAAGTAACTCGGATCCCTAACGCGATGGAAATTAACGACATCAACAACTTCGCGCCCCGCGGTATCTGCACTATCCGCATGGCGTTATCGAATTTTCTCCCGTGAATGCACACAACATTGCGCGTACGCGGTCACACGCGTGTCCATGTACAGACTCATATGCATATTGCAGGGGAAATGAGAGGAGGAAGGGCCGCGAGGGAGGGTTACCATGCATTAGCCCCTATAAATCTGCCGAGCCATGATTGCGCAATAAATGCGCAAACGTACTCGTTTCTAAAAAAATTATTTATAAATATTTATTAGCCTGTTCAGGAATGGTGCGCAAAATACCGCATACCGGTTGAAATGTACGGCCGCTCGTGTCGCTTTCTCTGTGTGTATTATGACGGCAAAAAATATTTTTTGAACGGTACACACAGCTTCGGCGCACTGTTAATTTTGTGTATGCGAAATCTACGGGCGTCGCACAGCTGCGACGAATTATCGCGCAACTTGTGCGTCGACGTAAATAAACAGCCGAGCAATTTTTCAATTCGCTCGGTTATTACGGAAAAGACACGAGTCAACCAGACCTTTTTCCTCAACCGGAAGAATAAATGCTCTCCTTCGTGATTTACACAAATTTTCGAAATGTGCAACGGAAGATTTAATAACAAATAGTTGCAAAGGGCTTTTATTTTCCCTGGAAAAGCTCTCCCTCTTATTCCACACGCAAGAATAGAAAAAGTTGAAAGAGAAACGATGGTAGAAAGAAAGTGGAAAGAAAAGACAATGATAAGTTAGTTAGCTCTGGAGGCTGTAATATAAAAATATTGTGTAATACGAAAATAGAGAGATATGAGGATTATTTGAATTGTGTGTAAAAAACAAATTTCTATCAAATGAATGATTTTATTAAAGTTTTTATAAAAACATTTTAATAAACGTCCTTTCAGCATTTTGTTTTGCGATACAAATGCAGAATGCACAAACAGCTTTTATGAAGACGTATTAGCCAATGTTAGTGCAATGTAGCGAAAATAAACAAGCGATTTTATACAAAACGTAATATTTATTATTATACGAGTTATTTTTTATACAAAACATAATATTTTATGAGAGTTTATAGAATATTTACGTTATTAATAAAACAATTGTAGAAATAATTTGTTATACATATATGTAACGAATTTTAATGTCTTAAAATGCTTTTTAATGTCCTAGTCTCGCTCTCACGAGATATATTGGTTGACCTTTGAGCGACGCGTGTCAAAAATATAATACAACTTACGAACAGCCACAAATTAGATTTTATGAAGATTGATGAATGGTGTACGACTGGCGGGAGAGAAAGTAGATTAATTATAAAACTAGTAAAATTGTTAATGAAACGTCAGCTTTTATAACTCTGACCGCCATAAATACATTTTGAAACTCCTTTTATTAATTCGTCATCTTGCTGCGTTCGAGCAGGTTTATTTTACGACGAGGAATATATATATATATATTCATAACTAGTATGCGTGTCAATATTTTTTACGCTTAACGATAGTTTTTTTAAGATATAAATCTAAGATAACGGTGATAGTAACATTAAAAAGGATAAGCAGATTATATTAATTTAGAGTTTCTATAATATTTCTTCAAAGAAATGTTTTTACAACTATTCGTAGTACGGCAATTTCTTTGTTTTTACAAAACTTTGCACTTTTCATTCGCAGTACGAAATTTTATATATTTATTAATAGAGCTCTTCGTGTTGTGGTTACTATTGAACGATTAAATATGGATCGAATATATAAGGATTTGCTTGTCATGATTTTGAAGTTGATACCAAGCGGCAACGAAAAGAAAAAAAATGAAGGAAATTAATAATAAAGTAGAGACGCGAAAAGCATTTTAACGCGTAAGAAAAAAATATTTCCCTCTCACGTCTTTAATACCCAATCGCCCTCCTTCTTCTGTCGCTCCCCAAATTACTCCGCACCCTCTCCCCCTACCTTTCCTAAAGACACCGCGAATTGGATCCTATGAAGATTTATCGGTGAACGTCCATGGAATCTTCTGCGAATTTAAAGACCGGTTTTCAAGACGGAGCACGCAAGTATAAGTGATGCACGTTTCATTACATCGGCGTCACGTAAAAGCGGGAAATGAGACAAGTCGGTCGGGGGCGCTTGTAGGGCGCGCGCAACGTGTCCTACGGGAGTCCGGGAGCACGGGAAAAGGAGGAGGAGAAAGAGTAGGAGGAGGAAGGCACGCGAGGGTGCGCGCAACGACAGAGCGACGGAGGAAAGTGATGAATGATCGCGCGATTTCCTGCGGGGCGAGTGGTAGTCTGACTCTCTGACCGGGGCGACATTGTTCCAAAATGCTACAGCTTCCCGTCGCGTCGGTCGGCGGGCCCACGCTCGCAGCTGCGCCGGTCTGGGACGCGTGCGGTTCGTCGTGCGGGCTGTCGGGCTCTGGTCGCAATGGGAAAAGCAATGCTTTTCACTATCTCTTAAAAAAGCTCGGCGACGCACGGCAGGGAATCAATGATTATCCGAGATAACTTTTTTTTTTATCTCCACTTATCTGGCGCCATTAGTCTAGAAGTTAGGGCTGGAAAGATGTAGCAGAAAGTAACATATAGAAACGCGCGTGAAGTGAAGCATTACTAAAACATATTGTTTCTTAAAAAATATGAGAAAAAGGACACGTATATGTAATATTTTCATACAAAATATGTTACGTGTAAAAAAAGTATCGTTCTTTGTAATAAGTACACAGCTTTTGTCCTTCTGGATTACAAACTCGTTTCTCTTTCCAAAAATTATTAATTAAATGGTCTGCTATACCCGTCTCTCCTCGTACCCTTTCTCTCCTCCAATGATCACGAAAGTCCGAGATCAAGTATTCGCAACTTTTAAGGCTTTAATCATCTATCGCGTATTTATTTTCAATAAGAAAGTCCTTTGTTCTCTTCTTGCGTTTGGGGATCGCATTATATATACCGCGCGTACGGAAGATTCCTTTCATCATTGTAATTCCGAAAGAGTTGATTTCGATTATATTAGCAGGGCGGAACGTGGTCTACTTGGACAAAAAGGGGATCCGCCGTCGATTCCTCCGCTGTTTTTCGACGAGAAAACTTTCGCATAGGCGGGTCTTTATTAAATCCACGATACCACGGTGGCGAGAATTCTCTTTGTCCGTGCTCTCAGGAGCGTGGGGCGAGGAAAGGAGGGAAGATGGGCCGACGAAACGGCATCTCCACCTCGACGATTGCCGGAGAATTGAGTTACAAAGAAAATTAATTAGACGTCGCGTTACGGAGGACGTTGCGACATCGCGGGCCATCGTCGCGCGACTTCGAAGTTCTCGATTCGGTCGGCGGGCGGGCGAGAGAACTTCTTTTCAAGCTGAAGGATCTCCCGGCGCGGTTTATCGAGTTTACTGGAGCGTGATTTGAACGTCGCGAAGAGATACACCTTTCATGAGGCGCGCCGCTCTCTCGCGTCCGTGGTATCCCGGAAACAGGTCTAGCCTCGCAATTAGCGATAAATCTCGCGACAATCATTTCGTCGGGATCGCGATTGCTATCGCGCCGAGCTGAGGAATTCGGTCCTAATTTCTGCCGGTTTTGCCCCGCCCGCGATAAGATCGCCGGGCACAGCGCTTTCTAATCCGAGCGAGCGCGCGTCGTGCAGACAATAATTACGGCGATAATTTCTCCCTGGCGTTAATTCACGGACCGAGACTTCAGTAACGCCAATGTGCTTGCTGCAATCTACTTATATCATTTTTAATATTACATAAATTGATGTAGGGAATGGAAAAGTATATCAATGTCCTTTATCTTGCTAAAAGTACACTTTCAGTGATCTAAACGTAAATCTGAAGAGGTGGAGAATGTTAATTAAATAGTATTAATTTTTGTTACATTATTTTTTAATCTAAATCTGATTTATAATCTCGCATAAAATATTTTCAATTGTGATATAGATTCATGTGTGTAAAATCTGTCTATTTTTAAAAGTGCTAAAACCGCTTAGATACAGAAATTAAAGTCACTAAATTAAGTTCACCGCAGCGAATTACGGCAATTATTCGTATAACGTGGATCTTTGTGTAAAGTTATCAGCTTTAGGAGGTACAGGATTATCCGGCGGCAAAAAACTTCTCGGGGAGAAGGATAGCCGTCTCCGCCTCGGCGATCAACTGGGTTAAGTTTAGAGACAGAGAATTAATTACTGGCTTGCCGACTGGCCGACATATGGTTCCGTGTTCACATCCTGCCTCCGCGCTACTTTTGAGGGAAAAATCGGGCTGACAACGCCGGTTGGCGCGTTTGTGTAAAAGACGCTATTAGTTACTAGGAAAATGCTGTTACGTTCGGGACACATGTACGGCAACGCGCGACATACAAGCAGCTGTTCAGTCTTAACGAATGCACGTTTTTGTGCTTTGACTGGGAAATAAAAGTATATTTTTAAATCCTCCGAGATTTCGCTCGCTGAATCAATGTTCCCGTATTCACGGATAAAAACATTCGGTTTGAATTAAATTCAATTCATTCTCAATGTAATTCATTCTATACACACACACACACACACACACACACACACACACACACATCAATAACATGAGTTTCTAATTAGACATCGTCGCTTTTATTTTAACGGAAGAGAATTATGTCTTTAAAGATTCGATGGAGAATACCTTGCTCTGATTCTTAAATTTGTAATAAATTTTTTCCGACATTCTGTGGCTTACCATATGCTACGAAATTCTGCGTTTTAATAAAAAAGCAAGTTAAACGTCAAATATTTAAATTGCATGTACTGAAAGATAGGATAACATGCCGACGAGCTCCTCTTCTGCGCATCTCTCAAGTTCGAAAGTTCGAATATCTTGCTTTCGGAATACCAGCGTGGACGAAAAATACTTCCGTAAGATTCGATGGTCGGGGAACGATTTGTTTACAGAGAACTGTTAAAAAGGGAGAGACGCGCGGCGCCATTCGAGCAGCTGTCTGTTGTCAGTGACGGAGCCGCGGATCATATTTCGAGCGACCGTCGGAAAGGCGGTCCGACGAAACTTCGATCCGTCGACGACGACGACGACGACGGCAACGGCGACGACGGCGACGGCGATGACGGCGGTGACGCGAAAGTGGGTGTTTAATATCGCGTTAATATAATCGCCCGAAAATAGGAAAAGTTTCCGACGTGCCGCGCAAGGGCCGCCGTTCTCGTTGCTTCAGCATTGCCCGTAGTTAAGCTGCAAAGAAAATTAATTAGGCGCCAACGTGGCACCCGACGCGGGTTATCTTTCTCTCCTTCCCCCCTCTCTCTCTCTTTCTCTCTCTCTCTCCAGCTGCTCGTGGTACGCGCGCCACGCGCTTGTATATTATATATACGCTAATAAGTACGCGCGTTTACATAAACACGTACATCCATGCGCGCGTCCGCGGTGTATATACATCGCACGGTGGGAGAATATTCGCGTAAGTATTTACGTCTATATACGTACAATAACCCCCGCCCCGTACCCCCACGTCGCTGTATACACAGCATAATGCTTAGCGGTGAAACGCGTCTATCCAGAATCTTGAAGGGCTTCAATAATATCTGGAAGCTACTTCCAAAGTCTTGGCGAAGTTCTAGCAGTTTACGATACGTGCTGGGGGCGACGTTAGGTATCCGCCCAATCCACTTACCCTCTCCTCTCCGCCGCCATATCCCGAAAGTCTCGGGCGCCTGTGGGTACTAGGAAGAGAAGATGCAGGAGGAGAGGAGGAGGGCCAATCTCCCTTCCCCCCACCCGTGATGTTCATAAATTATCACTTGGCGGATACGACACATGCTCCGGCGGCTTAAACTTTTCTGCTTAATCGGGTAAGAGCAACCGCGTCTTGCCGATCGATGTGATTAGGCTCGGTTACGCGGATCAACGGTGATCAACGGTGCCGCGGCCGAGATAACCCTGCCGCTGTGCTCACCGCCCGAATACTTCGCGTGATCTCTCCATTCATTCCCGACCTCGCCTCGCCACGCCGTGCCACGCCATGCCACGCCACGCCTCGTTCACTCCGCGATATATGTTCGATAGTAAATTTTTTACGGGCGTCCGTGGAATCGGTCCTCCGTGACGTCCGCTTCTCGACGTCGAGAAAATCGTCGGCACGGCGCCGTCCGGCGCCCGTCGGAATAATTTATTGGAAAACAATTGAATCTCTTCTCTGGACAGACAGCGGGATAGTATTGCTCAGACATCTATTTACGAGAAGATATTTTCTGGGAACGTAGTTCCCCCCGGAAGAATGCCCGATATAATTGTGCATTGAATGAATAATTGCTCGTTGCCTTGGTACTTTGGTGCGGTAATTAGTCGGGCTCATAATTGCCGCGAAAAATCAATTATCCCTCTCTCTTATGCGAGCGCCACGAAAAGAACGCTTATTAAATTAATTGTGGACTCTGTGGGAATTTAAGTAATAATCGTTTTACTTCTAACGAGGTCACAATATGGAGATCGCGCGGTCTTTTTTAACGTAAATATTGTATATGAACTCTTTCGAAGCTTTCTATCTTAACTTTAATTATAAATACTTTGACAAAAGATTACAGAGTTAGTTCAATCGATTAATATAATCCTGAAATTTGATATGTATTTATGTTAATTCAGTATTATCTGTGCAGAAAGTTTACATGCATAATTGTCATGCGAATACCAAATAATTAATATTATAATATAATCAGCTGTACTACAGCTGTAATGATTTATATGTTTGATTAAGTATTTACGATTTACATATATTTGATTTAGTTTTAGCCGTATTCCTGATAAAATCCCCCGGATCTCACTCTATCGCCAGAAATTTTAACGAGAATTTTTATTAACGCGCGGTAATTCTCACGCCCGAACACATGGCAACCGAGCCGAAAAAATATACTGTCGCGGATAAGGCGCAAAATTGACATGTAAATTGCGAATATATTAACAACACCACGTGGGAAATGTTCGAAGGATAAATTGTGCGCGCGATATATCAGACATATAATGCATTTGGCAAAACGCAATCCTTGTCAACGCGCGTTTTTACGGTGCTTCAGCAAGCGCACACGCCGTGTGAAATTTGACACTTTCACGAGTAATTTTACGAGACTTTACCTTCAACGTTAATGCTAAATCCAATATCCAACAAAGTTATGTTTATAGACTTAGGGACTTAGCGCGCACGCGTGTTAAGTATTAATTTAATGATTTTCACACAAAACGGATTTGAATATTCAGGTTAATAAACTGCGTATTATAGTATACGATTACTTTGCTTCGTGTATTAAGCACGGATCGTCTTTAAAGCGGGGAACATTATTAAACAATAAACAGTCAAATCTGCGTTTTGTAAAATATCGAATTGCTTGGATGCATTACTTGCCATAAATCGCGCGCGCGCGCGCACGCGCGTAAAAAAGCGTGATCAGGGCGATTTATCAAAATGATCATCGGTCTGATAATTAAGTCTTAAAGTGGTGAAATGTATTCCGCTCGAGTATCCAGTTGGCCTCGAGAGGCCGACACTCCCACATCCTAATGGTATACCTGTCCCATACGTTTCGGTTTACAACATAATCCCCGCGAAGTAAGAATGAGGGGAAGGAAAATTTATACACCGCACGTTGATTATCAATCGGGCCATCGGGGCGGGTATCGTCCACGGGTAACGGCCGCGGTCGCGTCGGGTATGATTCAAAAAATTGGGAAAGAATCCAAAGTTTTACGACGCGCTACACGACTGTCCACTTTAATGCCTCGGGGAATCCGTGGTGGAAACGATTTTATGGTCGTTCCACGTATATCTATTCACGCCGGTTGCGCCGCACGTCTCCCCCTCCTTTCCCCTTGCCCGGACGCCGGGCGTACTTTCGGTTTACAGGCGGGCGTTTACGCTCTATCGGAAGCGCAAGGCATACCTACGACGAGATTGAACCGGAACACCGATTCACGCGGATTCACGATGGGAGTTTCGAAATTTCATTACGTCATTTCGTTCGCGTAGCAGCGGCGAGAAGTCTTCTTCCAGAAATTGAAAAGGGGATGAAAAAAGAAAGAGAGGAGGTTGCAGCGGCAAAGTCGCGAGTCACGGAGCATTCCCAAGCGCAAACCGCGAGGATCTTTACATATCCTATCAAATTGCACGCAGTTTTGATACGAGGAACGCGACGCACACGACTTTATCGTGCATTGCCACACGGGTATCTGGAAAATGCCACTGGCTTGGCGGTACAGCGGCGAGACTCGAGTCGGGGCAGTTTCAAAATTCTGCGGCTATCCGACGACATGCGCCGCGAGGAGGGCACGGCGCGTTGCACCTCGTATGGCGCATTGCGTCGGTGTAGAATAAAGGGTTTGTGAAATAAACGGCGCACATTTTGTAGATCTGCAGAATGCAACGCATGCAGATTATTCTTGCGGCATGGCTGCGCATGACTGCCGATCCTCTCTCTGAGTGCGTTTTTCTAATAATTTAAGATATTTATTCTGTTTTCAGATTTTCGAGATGTTACTCGATTTCTGATATAAAAACGTAGTTTTTATTTAAAAATAATAATAACTTTATTAGAAGAAAAAGAATTACAAATATTAAAAACTGTAAATACATAAATGAATAAACAGTAAAAGGCTAGGGGCCGGTTGTTCCAACCTATTGGTAAGCTACCTGATAGTTAAATCACATGTCTATCTTTATCCAATGTAAAGGATAAACAAAGACATACATATGATTTAACTATTAGGTAGTTTAGCAACAGGCTGGAATAACCAGTCCTAAGTCGGATAAGTCTGAGAATTTATAAAAATAAATAATGATAAACGAAGATGTGTGTGATAGGCTACGTGAAATAAAGAATAATGTAGAGAGCGGCGGCAGATCTGGTTGTTGTATTATATATTCGTAAAAAGTTTGAACACGATAGAACATATTAATTTTGTCATGTACTCGGTATAAACAAGAGTTATTCGATAAAATTCGAGGAACGCGCGCGCGATATTATAGATTTTTATTCTACATTATTGTGAAAAATTGCGAAAAAGTGCAAGCCTGTTTCCTCGTACACCGCTTGCCGCAATCATGACGGCACATGTTCTACGAAAGGATAGTCACATCGTCGTCATCATGTTTAATTTAAAACTACGATTAACATGTCGCACCGATATCCGTTCTCTTTTGCGAATCGTAAATTACGCTAAGCTGACACGCGCCGCCGTTCTTGCGTTCTCCTGCTGACATGTCGCGATTCATTCGTTCCCCGGCGGGAACGAGGACACTCTCCGAAGATGAGAGCCCTCGCGACTGCGTGGGACACTCGGACGTCTCTCCGCCCTTTCGATGTTAACGCTGGAAAAATTACGAAACTCGTTAACTCGGAGGGAAAAAGATCGAGCAGGTCGGCGGAAACGAGTTGTCGGCAGGAGTGATCTGGAACCTGGGCGTAGGAACAACGGTTGAATCTCGTTCGCTGTCAGCCGGCAGCGGACGGCAACATTAGGGAAAAAACAAATATCAGGCAACAAAGGACTGGCAGAGAAGGGGGACAGATATCGGGAGAGAGAGAGAGAGAGAAAGTGGAGAGACAAGAGGGGACCGGAACCCTTCGGCCCACGCAGGTGTCCTCCACCTACCTCGGGCGGCAACCAACGGCAACGAATGCCAATGTCAGGGCGACGTTCCAGCCGAAAACACGATTTAGGGTGGAATAATCCGTTCGGTAAAGCCGAGCGTTGTTGCCACGTGCAGCACGGTCGGCCCTGACGAGGCCTCGTCGGCCTACTCGTGCATCGGGCTACCCGAGATCGAATTTAATTTAAAGCGCGCCCTGCACCACTTTATAAATAGAATTTCGCTGTGTACAAACCGGAATTTGCGGCGCGACGCTTTGGTTCTACAAAAGCGCGAGCGAAAAACGGCCCGAGAATCGGTCGTAAAGATCCGGGGACTCCCGTTGACGTGCGCGCCCACGCGACGCCGGATGATCGGGTAACGCGATGTCGATTAACACGAGCTTCCCCAGTCCCGGCGAAAGTTAAATATCGTTTTTCACTCCACTGCAAATTGAAAAATGTGTCCCAACGCGATTGTATTTCGTTCTGCTATGGAACGCAAACGGCAATAAGCGAAACAAATTAATCTATAAGCAATACCTTTCAGGCTAGCGTAGAAATGCGCAACTGTGCGCGTGTGTGTGTGTGCGCGCGCGCGCGTGTAGATACGTATACCTACAGAAATTCATTTATTCAGTTTTATTCGATTGACCTGTTTTTACGTAACCTTTTTACTAGTGATAAAGTTTTTTGCATAATTCCTCATTATTCGTTAATTATACTATTATTTTTCGATGGAAAAACAGGTCAAAACTTCCACGAACTTTTCTTTTTCAGGCATATTATTTGCGCGAATGAGGAAAACATGTGAAATGAGGAAGGTGGAAAATATTTTTCGTAAAATTATTTTAAATAACACACACACACACACACATACGTGTTATTCATTAACTTCGTTGTGTTTTTCAAAGTAATAACAAAAAGAATAGTTGTACTTATTTTGCAGCAACAGTCTTTATAGTTCATCGGTAGAAGAACTCATCTTCCGCGGGAGTAGAATTTTTTAAAGAAATCCGCTTGCTTCTTCCATTCGTCGTTTTATACAATAGCCGTTATAGAAACAGTGTGTCGCCAGAAACCGATCAATGAAGCAACTCCTTTTACATCGCTCGAGTCGGACGACGAAATACGACGCGAGAGAGCGAGCAGACGCGATGAAATTTTCCTGGGCGGGCTCGGTGGCATAAAAAAATTGACCTTGTGCAAAATGACCTCATGTCACTCGTAAAATGAGTACAGAAAGGATGCGCGCGCGTGCATCAGAACGGAATTGAGCCGTCGTGCGGCGAGAGCGCACGCGGTAGCGCCGTTAAAAGTATCGAGGAATTTTCGCCCACTCTCGTGTACCGCGGCTGCGTTATTACGATGCGCCTGGTGGTTGAGATCGCGCAGAAAAAAAAAATAATAAAGGGAAAGACGTAGCTGCATTCGCGTAAGCGAATTCGTTCGTTCCGTTTAAATAATCCGCCTGGCGGATTCTACAAACGAATGTATATGCACGTATATCGTCGATTAATTTATTTTCGCGAAACAAATTGCAATTCTGTGCGTGCGCGTGTTTGCGCGGGCAAAGAGCGAGTTTGCATCGAAATCGCAAACGAAATAATATTAATTCTTCGAACTATTTAATAGACAAATAGAACGATTGATTCAGAGATTCTATTATATGGTTTAGTTTGCGTTGTTAGCAAGTGTTTAACAGGTCAGGTATTTCATAGTCGCTGTCAACCATTGTCCGCGTGTGCGCTAACTTAATAACTTGGCGAACATAGTTGAGAAATGAACTTTTTACGTACCCTTGCATTCCGAGAGAAGCTGTGCACCTTCCGCATCTCGGTAAATACTCGGTTCAAATTGTCATTCGGCGTGCACTGTTCCCACGTTCTTGCAACAACGGTCCCCCATCTGCCGCCCATTCGGAATAAATTTAATCGAAAGAAAAAAAAGAGGAGAGAAAGCAAATACATCGACGGATATACGCGCGCCTCGAAGAAAAGAATACACGAGTGCAACACGAAAAGAATACGCTTAATGTACACAAAGGACGTAACGCGATCGCGCTTATTACGTGGAAAACTGCGCGCGGAGTCCGTCCGGGCTCCCCGAGATACCTGCCAGGAGCCGTTTTGTAGACAATCCCTGCAGGAGAGACGGCGAACAAAGCGCGCGCGAGCGGCGGAAAGTTCTTTTAAGCACATTTATACCTCCTCCTCGGAACTTTTGATGCGCCCTGGGGTGCTCTCAGGGCACGGCCACGACTCGTCGCGTCGCGTCGCGTCACGATGTCGTACCCGCCAGGGCCCCGGCGCTGTTTTTTGATTCCGCTCTCGTCCCCAACGCACGTCCGTGATAGCATTAGAACGTCTCGGGCGAAGTGACCCCGGAGCTGGGGAACTCGCCCATGCCCCAGGGACCCAGAGCGGGAGTAGTCGCGGACAGCTACTCGGTGGGGAAGCCTGGCACTTCGAAAGTCAGCTGCCGTGACTTCGTTGCATATAATTTGCCGTTATTTCGGGCTGAATCTCGCGCGGATGTATTTGTGATGAATGTGCATCGCAACTTGGAACGTGGGGTCTCGCGGCGCGAGGGATTCAAGGGGGCGGATTAGCGGCGGCGGGAACAATGCGCGCGAGGTGCATAATGGAAAATTAATTCGTGGCCCTGCGGCAGAATTTGAATTCGCAAGTGTGGATAATTCGCGCGCGGCAAAACGATAAACGACGCGAGTTATCGGCGGATTGAGGAGAGACAAACTGTAAATTCGTAATCAGTTTAGGAATCTTCGATTGAAAGCAGTTCATGGGCTGAAGAGTATCCAATGTGCAAATTACTGCTCTATCGCAAAACTCGATTCGAGTATCGAATAAGTGTATGCTTTGTCACGTATTTCGTATAAAATCGAAATCGAGCGAACTTTACGAGAGTTAAGAGAGAGAAGGCCGCACACTGCACTCCGCCATGCAGCGCGGTCGTGAATTGTAACAAGGGAACAAATTCCTTCCAGATCCGCGTCGTCGCTGCGATCCACCGTGTGCGCGATTCAAAATGGATAATCCATTCGAATATTTACGTCGAACCCAAATCCGAGCGGTCGCGAGCTCCGTGGAGGGAAGGTAAAAAATTCAGTCGCGATTCGAGATTCAAAGGGAACTAGATTCACCGGGAGAGACCCTCGCGCCGAAAGTGGAAAATCGCCGGAACCTCGCGCGTGTCTTGTTCCCTCTCGTTCGGATGCGGGCGTTGTGAACACGCGCGTTGAACGCGCCCTCGACATAGTACTCTCACCAGAGCACCGCGCGCGCGCGGCTGCTCTCATCGTATAAGCAGCGCGTACGGACACGGACGCGCGCGCATGTTTCGGGGTGGCAAATGCATAATACATGATCGCGGCGCGCTGTAGGCGGTCGTGTTTAAAGATGTGTACGAGGAGCGGGGGGAGGGAGGGGGAATATAACGTCCAGAGCTTCCTTTTAGAGGAAAATGAGATTAGAGATTGGCGTGTGTGTGCGGCGCGCGCGGAACGCTCGGCTCGGCGCGAGAACGCCTGTGCGCGAACGTGCGTTCTCTGGCAATTTTCTTCGGAAAACGAACCTCACGCGGGGTTCCATGAAAAAGAGGAAAAAAACAACTTAGGGGACTCGTCTTTCAGCACCGTTTCTCTCTTTACCATCCGTCTCGCTTCACTCTCTCTCTCTCTCTCTCTCGCTCTCTCTCTTTCTCTTTCTTTTTCCACTCGTGGCGTCGGGCTCTCTTGAAAGCGGGTTTAAAAATCGTTTGCATGGCTAATGCTAATAGGGTTTCTTTTGTGTTTCTGCCGGAGTGACACGAGGGACTCGACGGTAATAAACACCGGGCGGCGCAGGGTGTGTATAATAACGCGAGAAACGCTCGACTCGCATATTACGCGTCACCGTGTAAGTAATTGTGCACCGGTAACGCGGCGCGCGCGGACGGTGAACAGCGTGCGATTAATCACTCTAAGCTCAAATTTGTGGCGTCGACCCCGACCCCTTCGGCGTCCCTACGTTCTCTCGCCGCGGATTCCATCCTATACCTCCCGCTCCTCGACACTCTTTAACTTCCACGGAATTCTTTATCACGGAAAAGTGCCCGCTCGGCCCTTTGTCGCAAACGTTAAAAAGCTTCGCCGTGGATGATAGTTGAGTGAAGTAAGGACGATCTTAAATCACAACGGAAATATTCTCGCCGTGACCTTTTAAAAATTGGCAATATCTTGGATTGTTCGCCATTCTGAATTGTAACATCAAAAGCGAAGTGTGACGTGCATGAATAATTCCTGCACTTTACGCTCGTATAAACGACTTTTCACTTAAGGTGGTTTCACTCAAGCAATCATATAAAATATATCAGAATCTCTATTATTATTAACGTGACATATATTTGATATAAATGTCAAAATTATTTTTTAAATCATATAACTGAGTTTCTTGTTCCAGATCGACTTTCCAAACTTATTAAATTTAATTGTTCTACATTCGTTTTTATGTCAAATTAGCAATCTTGTGCTACATTTTAGAAGTCCACTTTTTATTAAACCGAAACAGTTTGGTCATTAATAAATGAGTATTTTTTTGTGAATATAAGTGGCACAAGTTGTTTTCTCGCTTCCATGATGTAACAATCTAAAATGGCTGACGTTTGCAGGCTCTCAAGCGGTTGAAAAATTTACGGCAGGACACAGATATTGCATCTACAGCAAAGTCGTAGATAGTTAAAGTGGTATTCACAGTATTTTTCACCTCGTAAGTACTAAAATTTTAATGCAAAAAGTTAAAGGATAAAATATAAAGAGGCGATGATGGAACTTGCTTTAGCGAGCGGAAACAGGAAAAGCGCATTTACGCGGCTTAAACGATTTCAAAACGAGTAATTATCAACTGCGGAAACTAACTGCTCGCGCTTTTGATGTAATTTTAATTAGAGTACTGTATGAAATTAATCGCGAACGAGGAATTGTTACGATTTTAATGAGGGTTTTAGCATCGACTAACAGGCGTTACTCTAGTCTTCCATAGAAACATTATCTACGATACATGTACCGTATGTGTAATAATCAAGCAAATTTCGCAACTGCAATATATATGAGTGAATATAAATATTTTTACTTTGATTATTCGTATATTTTAATGGATCCAAATAAATACTGAAACATGCGTAACAAACGGTAACATTGGTTAAATTAATAAAAAATGTAACGAAAAATAATGAACAATAGTATATAATAAGGAAGGGAAAAGAAGTTAGAGTAATGATTGCGCAATGAGATTATCGGCCGAGTTTCGCGCGGCCCATTTTTCCGCATTAAATCGCGATTCTCTCGTTCTTAATGATAACCGAGCACCGTGTTCGAGGTTGCGAGAAAGATCGGCGCGTTATATTACATTAAAGCGAAATACATTGTATCGCGCGCAGGTAGCGTAATTGAAAACGTGTCGGGTTGAAGTTCTCCCTCTGCGAACCCGTGCCGAGACGGATCATTTTTCGCAACTTTAAAGTTATGAAATTTAATTTCAAATCGCGTGTTGGAAGTCCGCCGGGTTTGGCGATGAATTGCGCCTTGTTAAAAACCGACCTGCTAAGAGAATGTAGGAATTAACTGCTTTTCTTTCTCTTTTTCTCTCTCTCTCCCCCCCCCTCTCTCTCTCTCTCTTTCTATGCTTCTCTGGAACAGCGAGTTCGAAATGTGCGGCAACGAGAAACCGAATGTCATGAATCTGATCGCGTTTCTCGAGAACTCTTACAAAAGATGAAAACTGAAATCGTAGACGCGAGCGTTTCCGCCATTTACGAGATAGATTTAGGTTGACGATATTCGCACTGATGTCGTAACGCTAAAATTTAATGGCCACAGAAGTTATCGAGCGTTAAGCCAAATTTGATTGCTATTCGATCTCTACGGACGACCTCGAGGGTTTGTCGTTGTCGCGCGGTGATATATTCCACGTTCAGATAATCCCGCGTGAAAGAGGTGCACCGAGGAGACGAAGAAGCGCGGTACATTCATCCTTGGGACTAGATAATAAGATCCGATAGAGAGTGAACTGTTGCACGTTCGATATACCACACCAAACCGATCCTGCACTTAATGGGATCCTTTTCGTCGAAGTTTCCGGATAACGGCAAAGAATAATCGAGCCGTATATTAAAGCGGACCATAAAAGTGTAAGGATGAAAACGGCGACGGCGGGAGGGGGGGGGGCGGAAAGGGGAAAAAAATGATGAAAGTAGTTAGTATCGCTACATTTGCGGAGGGGAGGATGACTGATCATAAAAGTCTAGTGCCGAGCCGCGCAAAAAGTTACACCGGGGGATACGAGGGTGAAATTTTCTAACGCGGAAAAATCGCGTCACGACCGATTCCCGCGTCGGCCACGGGCGATTTAAATTCACTCGCCGAAAGTACCTTTTTTCATTTTCAGCCAGGTCGTTCGTGCGAGTAATTTATATTTTTACGTTCCATTGTAGGAGAAGCCCACCCCCAATTTATTTCTAACGCGAATATATCATTATGCGTTGGAAACTGTGCAAAAGCGCGTAAAACGCGAAGGTCTATTGTGCAGCGGCCGTATTATTAAGACGAGCCTATAGTACATCATGTACTAAATTTTCCATGATGAATAACAATCCAATTATTGGCTTGAGTTGCGATAGTGATAATGATGATAACACGATATTGATTTTCACCGCTATCAATTACAATTTATTGGGTATACAGCGCGAGTAATATGGATATAATATGCCTGCAGCTGTACACATGCGAATATAATATAATGATCGATCGGAAACGCGTAACGAGCGATGGCAGTATATTTGCGCGAAAAATGAATTTCGCATTCTTTGGTACAATTCCCTTCGGTATGTTATCCGCTTGTGCGAGATCTGCCGAGCGAACTTAATCGCGTGTACGAGATATCGAGAGTACTAAAAGTTCACGTCATCATAAAACAGAGCGACGAGCGACGACCTTAAAGTATGACAAATACAGTCTTATTTGATTTATTTAACGTGCCATTTGTGCTATTGATAAGCGCGCGACAAAGACGCAAGAGAAATAAATGTGATACCTTACAGTTGTAACTTAACATTACAGGTCCTCGACACGTTTGATGTCAAGTACCTGGCGAAACGTGTCAATACGACGGTTGTTAGTTATCCCTTATTTGTCTACGGTCGCGAAATTACTCCGGGCGCAAATTAGTATCCATTTCCGTTTAAACAGAAGGGTCGCTTAATTGATTTAATTGCAAGCATTCCACGTGACCCGCGCGTTACGTACGCTCGCGCGAGCGCGCGCGCGTGGTAGTGCCCGGCATGTAACAACGCGACAATTATTCATTATTTCGACGTTAGTTACCGCTGCCGAATCGTTTATGGTCGCGTAATTACTCCGGGGCGTAAATTAATATCCGCACATCCGTCGGATTAAGCGCGGATGGCACGATTAATAGGCGCCATCGCGCGCAACCTGGCGCGTCGCGTCACACATCCTTGAGGATACACGAGTCTTCGGTTACTCTCCCCGCAATCGTTGTTGATTAATTATTACTGGCGCGCGGCAATCGCGGACGTGTGATTACTCCCCGACCGACTCGGGAGATCGAATTGGCGTCGAATCAGGGTCGCTTTGTTAACTCTCGATTATATTCGCTCGCTTCATATCGGAGGCGTCTATATTAACCGATTCCCATCGTCGTCGCGAGATTCGATCGGATGAAAAAGTTCGCGCGGCCGCCTATCTGCACGCGCGTTATCTATCACGCGAATAAAAGCTGCAGCCGATGATACGTCAACCTCGCGAATCATTATTATCCATCATACCAGGACGAAAGATTCAGCTGATATTACATCGAATCCATCTATCATTATCATCTATCAAGCGGCAAGAATTCAGCTGTCGTTGTATGTACACGACGCGCGGGGGCGGGAGGAAGGGAGGGAGGAGGAAAAAAGGGACAGCCGGTGACAGGAACGGATAGAATAGATAAATATCGGTGGTGACTCATTACGTAGGACTATCCAAGACATAAGTGTCGTTCGTTAGGCCTAATTGCCCTGTCGAAGTAATTAAACTCCGGGCCCTAGGCGTGTCGCGCCGAAGTTTTTTGGTTTATTTCCCGAAAATGTTACCTCGTTGCCGCCGGGACCCTAACGACGTGAAGGCGGAGAGACGACGAGAATCGACCCTCGCAGAGGCATTTAATTTGTGCGTCAAAATCGTGCTCTTTGCTGCTCGATTTTTGTCGTTCCTTGAACGACAAAAACGACGGTTCCTCACGAAATTAACTTTTGTCCACGTTAATGAATCAACTTGCTTGTCAGGCTAATTATCTGTGTGTCATAGATGATTTTAGGTCATCCGTGATTTTTCTTTCGCCACATATTTTTTTGTTAATTATTATACAACCTCGAAATATTGGTATTTTCGTTTAAAATAAAGTGATGATTATTTTTATAACGGATTGCGATAATAACAGTCCAGTTTCGAGCATAAATTTTCTATACAATTTGCAGCTCATATTCGCGGCTGTGCGGTACGTTCTGCATAATGCGTCCTATATACAATATTATGGCATCGCATTCATCAGAACATTGACGCAACCATACCTCCTCAACTGCAGTGACTAATTGTAAACGGAACTACCGTGTACAATGGTCGTTTTCCAGTTGATTGGAGAACTAGATCACCACGAGAGAGAGAGAGAGAGAGAGAGAGAGAGAGAGAGAGAGAGAGAGAG